>NW_027169203.1:10000-235000 GCF_036898095.1 Palaemon carinicauda | reverse complement strand
ATCTCAAAGTAGAAGCTAGTGATGTGGCTGTAGGAGCAGCTTTGATGCAGACTGGTGACTGATTTGCTACCCCAGTTTTCTTATTAAAGTAAACTGTAACCTCAGTTCCTAGATCACAGTGGAAGAGGTGGCTTGGGCTCTCCTTCATGCTCTTGAAAAAAAAAATCATTCGTATGTCATGTTTCTCTTTTACCTTTGGTATCAACAAAATATAGTTCTTAGGGCTCTGCATCTATCCTGAATGTGTCCACTCACTCCATTAGAAGGTGCCATCAAAGCACAGAAAGAATTCTTGAGCATGATAAACTATTATCACTAGTTCATGTTAGACATCATTGCCACTGCTCATAGGTAAGCAAAAATATCACCAGTTCATGTTAGCTATCATTGCCACTGCTCATAGGTAAGCCAAAATATCACCAGTTCATGTTAGCTATCATTGCCACAGCTCATAGGTAAGTCAAGATACCTGAAATTGTTTATTTTTTTTCTGACCGTAATCCATTCTTTTGTTAATAGAATTAAAAAACTTACGGGCCTTGGGCCTGCATCAGTATAACTTTGGGATATTTTGTATTAAAGTTAAGATTAGACCTCATTGCTGATATGCTTTCCAGATGTTTAGACTTTTGCTTCTGTATACAAAAATTCTTATCTATCAGTTTGTTACTTGGATCTACAATGTTCTGTCTCCTCTTGGAGGGATGTTATATAAAGTTTTCTCTTTAACCCTTTTACCCCCAAAGGACGTACTGGTACGTTTCACAAAAGCCATCCCTTTACCCCCATGGACGTACCGGTACGTCCTTGCAAAAAAATGCTATAAAAATTCTTTTTTCATATTTTTTGATAATTTTTTGAGAAAATTCAGGCATTTTCCAAGAGAATGAGACCAACCTGACCTCTCTATGACAAAAATTAAGGCTGTTAGAGCTATTTAAAAAATATATACTGAAAAATGTGCTGGGAAAAAAATAACCCCTTGGGGGTTAAGGGTTGGAAATTTCCAAAAACCCCGGGAGTTTTATTTGTCCCTTTTGTGTTCCCTAGTATGTATTTTCATGAAATAGCAATGTAATTTTATTCAACTCTTTATATTTGGTTTTTCTTTAAGTTTAATCTTTGAAAGTTGGAATTTGTTCAAGTAGATTCACTGAGTCTGTAAGTGTTTAATTTAATATTCTATTTTCGTAATTTGCTCCCCCAGAAATTGCTTTGTACTTACTTTATTCTATTAGAATTATGCTCTTCATTTTATGATGATTTGGGATACTTTTTAAAAAGATTTATATAATGCATTTATACATGTAAATAGTCTTCAAATATAAATCGAAGTTGGTTTTTCTTTAGTTTTTGTCGCCTTTATTATATATTAAATCATATCGCACAGTCTCTTATATTCAGCATTGTTACCAGTAGCGTAACAACATATATAACTATATATTATGTGCATGTATATTATACAAACTCTAAAGTTCTTTACTCGTAAAAGCATTAAACTGAGGCCCTCGGCAAGGGAGAGGTAGAGTTAGGAGAAAAATCTGTGGCTTTTAGTGAACTCTTGAGAGGGTAGAAATGTCCATTCGTCCCGTGCAGCCTTTTCAAGTGGGGGAAGGGTGCAAAGTATCTCAAGATGATTAAGATAGTTTAAAAATAGAGTAAAGCTTGATATCATTATAACTGTCCAAAATTTAACTAGGATGGCAAATATTAGATTTTGTCGGTTCTTTTAAAATATGGCCTGGATAAGTGTATTCCCTAAAACCAGATTGACTAGATTCGGAAAAAAAAGGCTTGGATGGACGAAAGTGGTTTCTACATTCTGGGAGAGAGCATAGCACTCTGTTATCAGGAAATAGTTTTTTTTATTGAGCTGATAGTAGGGAACAAACTGCTTGAACAGATATACAAAAGCATACTTTGATACCTTTCTGTGGAAAATATCACAACAAATTTGACCATTTTAGCAATGAATAGATAATGTGAAAAGTCACTACTGGATAGCAGATGGAGACAGAGACCTGATATAGGAAGAAACGACAAACTTCAGTCTCTACAATTGAGACACGAGTTGAAGATCATGTAAAGTAATGCAACCCTATTTCATAATTCCCAGATATGACATTGAAATACTAAGATAACACAAGTAGTGAAAATGATTGCTATAGCGTGCTGAAACAGAATTGCAGTCTTTGAAATATTACCTGATGATGAGATAGAAATAGATTAGAATATCCATTGTAAAATAAGTAGAAATCAGACAGTAAATTGGAGTAAAACGAAAGAAATGATTGATTTGCGAAACATGGAAACTGATGAAGAAGAGAATAGCAAAACTTGACTTTGAATCATTAAAGGAAAACAGCTGATTTTTTACCTAATTAAGAACCGAATATATGAGCCTTGATAGTAAAGTAAATGAGATGATCTAGAAGAGAGAAAAGAAGGTTCACAATTCGTTTTGTTTTTGGGCAAGAATGAAAATAGCAATATGATGAGTTATGGAACCTGTTTTAAATATTTTAGACATATGATAATGTATGAAGGACAGCACATATTTTAATGTATACTCTGCTAATATGTGTTTTTATATGATTATATATAGGCCTATACGTATCAACATAAATGTTTCCTATTGTGCTGAAATAACTAAATCTTTATATATGGATTGAACATTGCATTTCAATGTAATATTGGTCATTTGTGCATGATATATAATGCACATTTAATCAAAATAATGATGATTTGGTTGATTTTCTATTTTACCATATGTATGGAGATTTAACTAAGTAAAGCAATGAAATTATGCCTGCCAAAAATGAAAAATTGTAATGTTCCATATATATGAATAATATTATGTAGCATATATTAAATAAAATATTATAATAAAGTAATTATTGTAATAAAGTAAATATTTTTAGCATATAATGATGAATAAAGTTATGATAATATTCTGGAAACTGCATTACAATACACAAAATGGCCTTTGTTCGGTTGGCCCAAATAATGCCAACATATGTATTAATATTTCATATTTTGTATTGTATTTTCACATAGAGAGACGTAAAATAAATAAAAATAGAATTAGAATTTATATATAATCCTTTTGAAAAGTGCAAAAACTCTCAAAAACTATAAATAAGTGTTTAAAAATATAAAGTAAATTTAAAAATTGGAACCATTTTACTTATCTTCCCGATATTGGATCCCAGAATGAATGTAAACAAACGTTTGGTCCAAACGTTTGTTTACATTCATTCAGGGTTGCCAGTCGTACGATAATTATAGTACGTGTACGATTATTTTAGATCCGGTATGATGTACGATACATACCTTAGGTATATACATGTGTGTGTATATGTTTAATTAAACATTTATAATAAAATATTATGAAATAAGTTAATTATTTAACTCCTCAATAATTATGTGTATGATAATTTTGTTTTGAAAAACGAGAATTTTAAGGCTCATGTACGATAATCCAGTGGCTTTACTCAGTCAGTCATCAGTGGCTGCAGTGTCAACATGTCTTCCCGTCAAGGAATTCTATCATATATATCTTCATTTAACTTCGTTCTGTAAGTATGACAAGGTAAAATACATGAAGCTAAAGCTTTATTTAATACTATAGGTGCCATTATATACATTAAAAGCTTGAAAGCTTAATTATATATTGAGATATTAACCGATATTGAAACACGATTTCTCGCGTCGTTAAATACGTGTTTTTAAATGTAACTGAGACTTTTTTTTTTTTCTAATTAAATATAGGTATTTATAAGTAATGAATATATATTATACATGTTTTATGAACAATTACTTGTAGATATACAGTATAATTCGATTTAATAGCTTTAATTAGATGAAGGCCAAGACTAGCCTAGGCTACCCTAAGCTAGTTCGGTGTTAAGATATTTGCTATTGAAAATTAATATTAACTAGGACCTAGGAATTAAGCTGTACCTTAGTATTTATAACTAGCTTTTATTGGAAGTAACATGAAATTTTGGTCCTGTAAGTTTTTCATTTGTGATAACAATGCTTTTTACGTGTTGCAGAGATTCCGTGAATCACTTAGAAATACGTATGTCCTAGATTAGGTTAGGTAAGTGGGATACAGAAGTGCGATACCTAAACAAGCAAAGATATTGTGGATTAGACCGTGTTAGAAAGCGAGATTGCAATATACAGAAGGTACGAAACTTGAACTTGGTGCCTTTGTACATCAGCGGCCAGTTCCTCACGCGTTCATTAAAAAGGGACCTCAACTTACCTAAGCTTTCCCCCCCTAACCTAACCTACAAACCGTGTCCTTACCTACTTGCCTAACGGGGTGGGGGGGGGTTATAACGCCCCATGCCACCCCCATTACACTGCCGTATTCTAAGTTAGGCATAATAATACAGGTGTTTGCTATCGTACATACACCCCATGAGCTTAATTGGTACCAAGTAGCGTTTTTTAAGTATTTTCGTTACATTTTGGCCTAGGGGTGTATGTACGATAGCGGCCACCCGTATGTATCATTATGTCTAACTTAGAATACGGCAGTGTAAGTAGGTTTCATATGAAATAGATATGAGGTTATTATAAATGTTTTTTCTTTTTTATCCTATTATAGGATATAATATTTTTTTATTACGGTATTTCTCTATTTTATCTTTGTTAATTTCAGTTAGATTTTTGTTTGTTTCACCAAATATTTGTAAGTTTGGAACTTCTGTATACGTGTGCCTCTGCGTCGAAGACAATTTATAGTAAAATTATACAATAATACAATGACTTATGGAGAAAACAAGACTATTAAATGATGTATTTTAAGGTGATTTGAATGATTTTGATAAAGAGGACTGGTGGAAACCCATAGTTTTTCCAACGCAATCACCAACCTTTGTTCTTTAATAATGAACTTGGCAGTTATTATTATTATTACTATCCAAGCTACAACCCTAGTTGGAAAAGCAAGATACTATAAGCCCAGGGGCTCCAACAGGGAAAAATAGCCCAGTGAGGAAAGGAAATAAGGAAATAAATAAATGAAGAGAACAATTTAACAATAAATCATTCTAAAAAAAGAAACAATGTCAAAACAGACATGTCATATATAAACTATTAACAACATCAAAGACAAATATGTCATAAATAAACTATAAAAAGACTCATATTAAAAACGTTCAAGTAGATGTTAACATAGCAGTAGGCGGTAGATACTAGGTAGTGGTGGGAAAGCCCCCGCCTCTTCTGCCAGCTGCAATCTAATTGAGGTTACAGTTTGCTAAAGGGGAAACAACCTTTCAGGGAAACTACCTGCCTGGTGTTTATACCTCGTTAACCCTTAACCCCCAGGGGTTATTTTTTTTTTCCCAGCACATTTTGCAGTATATTTTTTTTAGATTGCTCTAACAGCCTTAATTTTCATCATAGAGAGGTCAGGTTGGTCTCATCCTCTTGGAAAATGCCTGAAGTTTCTCAAAACATTATCAAAAATATGCAAAAAAAAATAACAGTTTTTTGCAAGAACGTACCGGTACGTCCATGGGGGTAAAGGGATGAGTTTTGTGAAACGTACCAGTACATCCTTTGGGGGTAAAAGGGTTAAAAGTTTTAACTGCTGTATCCCAGCTTCGATGTTATCCTTCTCCTCTGAGTAAAGAACTCAGGTTTGTATAATTAGGAAAATATAAATACTTTTTAAATTTGTAATTTTTAATCTTGGGTTAGACAAATTAATTTAAAACCTTGTAGAAATACTATCGAGTTGTAGCCACTCAATGTGAGGATCTGTAGAAAATGCCTTTTGCAGTACTGCTACTGGAGGCATCGATGTTGTGCAGATACCGAGGAGAATGCGTCTGAAATTGAATTGTACATAAAAATAAGCTAAAGTAATTGTAAAATGAAAATGTCCTAAAAAATATGTTACTCTGAGGATGTTGATATTCATTATGCTTTTACATTGTTATAGTACATGTTTAGATATATTACTGTATTTAATACATTGGATTTTATTGATTACTGTACTGTAGTATGTGCTGATATTCTCCATGACAATTTCAGGAACTTTTGCCATGACGTCGAAAATGTACGACGCCATACTCGAGGCTCTGGGGACGTCGCGCTTCGTCGCCACGGATCAGATGGAAGGCGGGTGCATCAACGAAGGGGAAGGTCTATTTGAAGAGAAGCTCCAAGGAAAAGGTACAGCATTTGAAAAACATTAACTCCTTCACATAAAATCTTCTAGTACATAGAAAAGGTATTTCAGCCTTATCATGTCTTTTCAAACGGTATTTTGATAAATTATATGTGATTAAAATGAACGAGTTATCGCGCAGTTCTCTTCAATAACATGTCCCTTTTTCTACCTTGCTTTCTGAGCCATTATATGAGTTATTCACCGCTTAATTACATTTGAACCACTTCATTGACTTATCCAATTTCCTAATCATCTCAATTTTTGAAATATTTATGACGTCCATATTATTTTCAATTGTGCTTCACCACACTTCCCCTTGTCTCTATTTTCCCCGCCACACACATGACCATTATCTTTTGATTTGTTGTAAGTCAAGAGTTTGAATCAGACATATGACAAAAGAAGGAAAGAAGAATTAGACTGGAAAGAGTTTGGTGGGGGGGACAACAAATGGAAAGACTCATTAGATGTGAAACATGTTGAAATGAAGATCTAGGCTTAAATTGCCTAGAATTCAAGGGAGCTGTGAACAAAATCTGTATGTCTGACTCCACGTAGAGGTTACTGCTCAATGGTTTAGTACAGAAACGTACACTATAGTTATAGGTCAAATTGTGTTTGCTGTATATTTGCAGTTTTCGTACCATCAGGGTCTTCCTATACAAATATTTATTTTTCTTTCTTTTTAACAGTGTGATGAAGAAATATCTCCTTTTTAAGTCTTCCTGGACTTTAATCTATTTGTCAGTACGAAGGTTATATAGTTCAGTTTCCCCATTTTCAAGTGAAACTTTTGATGGGCAGCAGATAAGGTCAGCAGGGCCCTGAAGTCAGTCAGCATGGGTTGATGGAAAAGCAGCAGTTACGAAACTTATGAACAGTTCATTTAAGATCAGGTTAGTGATGACAGTAGGGCTATTATTGAGGCAGTTCTCATCATGCTGTAAACATGTTCCTTGGTAGTGCTATTTTTATAGCTTAGAAAGGACTAAAGAGGCTTGTTTTATATATAATTTCTCCCTCATCTGTAATTCCTCTGGTCTTTAATGTTCAAGAATATTGGGCAAAGGAGGAAGACTAGTTTATCTGAATAGCCGTAGTATTATCACCAGCTAAGTTACAACCCTAGTTGGAAAAGCAGGATGCTCTAAGCCCAAGGACTCCATTAGGGAAGAATGGCTCAGTCAGGAAACAGATAGAATAGTGTGCCTGAGTGTACCCTCAAGCAAGAGAACTCTACCCCAGGACAGTGGAAGACCATGGCACAGAGGCTATGGCACTATCCAAGACTGGAGAACAATGGTTTGATTTTGGAGTGTCCTTCTCCTAGAAGAGCTGCTTACCATAGTTAGAGAGTCCTTCTACCATTACCAATAGGAAAGTAGCCACTGAACGATTGCAGTGCAGTAGTTGACCCCTTGAGAGAATAGCTGGAAAGAGACATCTATAGAAAGGTGGAAAAATCTCATTGAAAAAGAAACGGGTTACTTGAAATGCATAGGATTTATGGTTTTGATCGATGCGATAAGAAATTTATTGTTAGATAATAAATGAATAGTAGAATACAGTACAGAAAAGGAATGATAATAATAAATGTTTTTCTGGGTTCGACCTGTGTTGCTCCTTTCTGGGCTCCGAGCTGTGCCGCCCAGTGAAATGCTCCTTTAGCACCATTTCTAAGGTATATAACTGCTATATATTACCAGAGAAAAAATTGCATAGGAATGCCAGGTTGAACCCAGCTCGCTCACCTATATAAGTTGTCGATATGATACTGGGGCGTGATAATTCACAACCAGAGGTCTCGCACCATTTAGATATCTCCTCTTCAAAATCCCCGCCACAGCGAGGTGCCAATCAACACTCGACCTGTGTTGCTCCGTGAAACGCTCCTTATAGCACCATTTCTAAGGTATAAATACTGCTAAATATACCAGAGAAAAAGTTGCATGAAATGCCAGGAATATACCCAGCTCGCTCACTCTAAAAGAGTGTCGGTATAGTAACTGGGGCGTGTTAGAACCACGACCAGAGGTCCCTTACCAATTAGTCCTCTCATTCCTCAAAATCCCCCGATACTACGAGGTGCCGTTCTACATCCGACCACTGCCTTCTACTACGACTACCGTCCCCGCCCACCCCTACTACTACCCACGTTTCTTCCCTCATTCCTTTTCTAGCGCCAGTGAGATTCGGACGTGTTGCTTTCATAGACTTTGTGTTTCG
Organism: Palaemon carinicauda; assembly: GCF_036898095.1. Classification (NCBI taxonomy): domain Eukaryota; kingdom Metazoa; phylum Arthropoda; class Malacostraca; order Decapoda; family Palaemonidae; genus Palaemon; species Palaemon carinicauda. Next base: position 226,578 of record NW_027169203.1, on the reverse strand, counting down.
GTGTTTTTGAAGATGTCAGTCGTTTTGGAGATCCCTGCTCCTAAGTTGAGTATTATAATTGTCTGTTTCGATAATTCTAGGTAGCGACACACGTTAACTTTATAGTTTTGTTTGTTTTTAGTCTCAGCTGCTCTGCATGATGCTTTCCCTTACGGGTATATTGGCGGCCATTGAATGATAATACTGTATGCCATATTAACATTTTCTGTGAATTAGTAAATCTCGGATGACAAAAAGAAATTATCATCATCGTCGCAACTCCTAACTTGACTTACTGTAATTTTCGAGTATCATTTGTTACTGCAATAATTACTCCAAACTTAACCTGTTGTTTATTCTACCTGATGAACTTCGCCCACTTACTAGCTATATGTAGCAACCCTGACAAACAAATAGTCCGAAGAATAGAAAAATTGGACCTAAAATTAAATTCTGCCGAAGCTGCCATTATTTTCAATTCCACCTGCCTGAAGGAGGGTCTCCTACCAAGATATCATTATTATTATTATTATTACTACTTACGGAGCTACAACCCTAGTTGGAAAAGCAAGATGCTCCAAGCCCAAGGGCTCCAACAGGGGAAATACCCAGTGAGGAAAGGAAAATGAAATATTTGAAGAAGAGTAACAGCATTAAAATAAATATTTCCTTTTAAAAACTTTTAACAAAACAAGAGGAAGAGAAATAAGATAGAATAGTGAGCTTGAGTGTACCCCCAAGCAAGAGAACTCTAACCCAAGACGATTTTTATACATGTATATAATTTCTTTTAATTGAACCAGTACAGTACTGCTTTATCGATGCTTATGGTTGAATGATGTAACTCAGATGTTGGTAAACAGAATTTCTTGCAGGTGAATGGCCTTCAAAATTTTGCGAAGGTTATGCAGTCACTCCTCTCTGTTGTTTGTATGTAAGCAACTTTTACAGAAAAACTGTCATACTGATTTTGGCCAAACTTGGTGGTCAAGTTTGGTTTGACCCAAGGATGAATCTGTAACATTTGGAGCCTTTGTAGGGTGACGGCCAGATCCCGTAGAAAACGGGAATATTCTGAACTGTGGCCGTCGTTCTAAAAGCGATTTTGGCGGGAGAAACTAACTTAAAAAACCCACCTAACCTATGCTAAAAGCCGTGTCCTTACCCAGGGGGGCTTCCCCCCCCCCCCCCCGGACCCCCCCCCTTACACAACAGTTTCCTTACCTACGAGTACGATGGGAGAAGCTAACTTAAAAAACCCACCTAACCTATGCTAAAAGCCGTGTCCTTACCCAGGGGGGCTGCGCCCCCTGGACCCCCCCTTACACAACATATTCAAGATCCATAGACCATTTCCAAATGTTTTTATTCTATACAAGATAACAGTCGGAGCGATAATAAGCAAATTAGGGCACTTGGCCGTAGCGCTACAAACTACCCTAACATTTTAGATAAAGTACATCTAAGTACAAGTATGCAGCCGTACTTTAAAAATAATTGCAATGCTAAGTAGATCGCAAATGTTGTGTTAGTTTTATTTGTGAACAACATTATGGAAAAACTACTGAACAATTTCAACGAAACATGGTGGACATAGTCTGGCCTATTCTTTACAGATTCTCCTCTGTCCTCATACACCTGACAACACTGAGATTACCAAACAATTCTTCTCCACTCAAGGGGTTAACAACTGCACTGTAATTGTTCAGTGGCTACTTTCCTCTTGGTAAGGGTAGAAGATACTCTTTAGCTATGGTAAGCAGCTCTTCTAGGAGAAGGACACTCCAAAATCAAACCATTGATCTCTAGTTTTGGTTAGTGCCATAGCCTCTGTACCAGGGTCTTCCACTGTCTTGGGTTAGAGTTCCCTTGCTTGAGGGTACACTCGGGCTAACTATTCTGTCTAACTTCTCTTCCTCTTGTTTTGTTAAAGTTTTTATAGTTTTTGTGGGAAATATTTATTTCAATGTTGTTCCTGTTCTTAAGATATTTTATTTTTCCTTGTTTCCTTTCCTCACTGGGCTATTTTCCCTGTTGGGGCCCCTGGGCTTATAGCATCCTGCTTTTCCAACTAGGGTTGTAGCTTAGTATTTGATAATAATAATAATGTGGGGTGTGACCCAAGGACAAAGCCATTAGATTTTGAAGAAAATACGTTGAAGTATAAGTAAGCATCGGAGTTATGAATGAAGTATGAATGCTTTGTGTGGCAAAGCCATGCTCTCGATTGAGTGCCATTCTAGTTATTTATGTTGATAGAGATATGTCGTCAGTAATTGCCTCCTACGACAGGCAAATGTTCAATTATGTATCATTACATAAACAGTGACATATCACCGTGGATATGATGCACAAGTAAATCCGTCCCTTATGGTGCTTTGTGCAAGGCATACTTTGAGCCGTTGTGCAAAACATACGAAATGGTTAATGAGCAAGAAAGGTTTTGCATTGGGAGCTGTCAGTCCATTGCTATTTTAACCCTTTTACCCCCCAGGCTATTTGGAACTTTCCAACCCTTAACCCCCTGCCGTTATTTTTTGTTCAAGCACATTTTGCAGTATATTTTTTTTTAAATTGCTCTAACAGCCTTAATTTTCATCATAGAGAAGTCAGGTTGGTCTCATTCCCTTGGAAAATGCCTGAAGTTTCTCAAAAAATTATCAAAAGTATGCAAAAAGAAATGTAAATAGCAGTTTTTTGCAAGGACGTACCGGTATGTCCATGGGGGTAAAGGAATGAGTTTTGTGAAACGTACCAGTACGTCCTTTGGTGGTTAAAGGGTTAACATTTATCATCTATTGAATATGTATGTACTGTATAGCTTTTCTTATAGATACCAGTCATTAGATATTATCCTAGGGATAATTTGAATGCTGGATTTTGGATACTAACACCTTCAATTTATATTTATGATTAGAAAAATTATGGTTTTTATTACCAGCAGTCATTTTATTTATCATTTGTAGATGTCACAGGAAGTTAGATTTCAATTTATATGATTAAATAAATGATGGTTTTATTACCAGCAGTTTGTAATTTTATCTTGTTTTTAGATATCACAGTTAAAACATCAAATTCTCCTCAGGCGAGGGCGATGTTCGACGGAGAGTTCAAAAGTCCGAAGGCCACGAAAGCAACGGGGACAGTGAGGGTCCCCACTCCGCACATAGTCGTAGACGACCCCACGGGCGGAGCCGTGCCGTGCTTGGAATACCGGGACATGGCGCAGTTTGAATCGGCACACGGGAATGCTCGGGAAGCAGCTGGCAGAGTGAGTGCTTCTTGCGTTTGAAACTTAAAGATGTAATGTTCTAATCCTTGATTGAAAGTATAAATAATGTAGATGTTTCTAAACTTAATGCTATTTAACTTTTATATATTTACTTCTCTGGTTTTAATTGAATATTCTTTTAATCTTTATAGTAAACGATATCGGCGTCAATGACCTTCAATGTCAAGATGCCAGAGAACTTCAAATCAATCAATCAATCTCAGCTTTTAAAACATTTGGAGATACAAACACAAATCCAACTGAAATTATAATTGTTCCAACACGGAGTACTTACCTCGAACTACTTTCTTAGGAGTATCTGGGATTCTCCTCCCAACCAACCAGAATTTTGTGTAGTTTCCCTTATCTCCGTTTTTTATAGTGGGTCCCTCTGTAGCGGATGAATACGCGCCCTGAGGCGACCCGGGTCAGTGAGCGCGTGTGGCCAGGTCTCGGTCACCAGTAAGTTTATGATAGATATGGTATCAAAGTCCCGTAAGACACTCGGGGAAGGATGGGCGGGCCATAACCCGAAAGTAGTTTGAGGTAAGTACTGTTAGGAAAAATACAAATTACTTAAAATTTGTGATTTGTTCCAACACGGAGTACTTACCTCGAACTACTTTCTTGGGAGACTTATACTTTAGGAGGCGGGGGTGGTCTTATGGGCCGAGAGACCGGCTGGATAATAAGATCGAACCTAGATAGGAGATTAGGTTCTCCTGACCCAAAACGGAATATGAGACTTGGAGAAAACTACGCAAAAAAATCTTTAGTGCCTAAGTAACTCCCCTCTATAAGGATCTCCGGACATGGGTACTTCCATCTGAAAGTTTCCCTCATGGCAGGGGTAAGGACAAAATTTAACAAAAGTCGACTTGTTAACATCTTCTTTGAACATATTAAGTTTGTTAGTTGAGGACTTCTGTATGCAATATCAGTTACAATTTGCTACTTTTAAGTTTGTTAGAACTTTTTTATCGCTTTTTTAAGATATATTAAATATGTTGGTGTGATTGACCTCGATGTATTTAACGGACTTTTGAATTATTATTATTATTATTACTAGCCAAGCTACAACCCTAGTTGGAAAAGCAAGATGCTATAAGCCCAAGGGCTCCAATAGGGAAAAATAGCCCAGTGAGGAAAGGAAATAAGGAAATAAATAAATGATGAGAATAAATTAACAATAAATCATTCTAAAAACAGTAACAACGTCAAAACAGATATGTCCTATATAAACTATTAATAACGTCAAAAACAGATATGTCCTATATAAACTATTAATAACGTCAAAAACAGATATGTTTTATATAAACTATAAAAAGACTCATGTCAGCCTGGTCAACATTAAAAACATTTGCTGGAACTTTGAACTTTTGAAGTTCCACTGCGGTTTGAAATGCTTTCGGATTTTTTCTTGATGTTGGTATCCACAAAAACATGTCAATTATCTGTCGCTTGAATGTTTTAGTTATTTTTCAGTTTTAAATACAGTGATGCCTCAGGATACGAAAGTAATCCATTCAGGATTCGGTTTCGTATCCTGATTTTTTCGTATCCTGAGTCGCGTTTTACATGTAAATAGCCTAATCCATTCCAAGCCTTACGAAAAGACACCTTTTCTTTCATAAACACGCTAAACTGTAGTAATAAACATGCAATGCAGCCATTTCTATCATTCAATAATTAACCCAACCGTTAAAAACAGCCTAATCCATTCCAGAAACCACCATGAGATTATTCAATAATGTAGTTATAGCCTAGTTATCCCCTCCAAGCCCTAAGAAAACGGTCCGTTTTCTTTACTACTGTATAAAAGTTACGGTACTGTATGTAAAGCATTTGGATCAGTGAAGGTGTATTGTTACCTGTACACCTAAATTAAGGGTTGATACCCTGAAAAAAAAGGTACTGTACTCTCGGCGACGAGTTGGGATCTCGTAAGCTTTTCGTATCCTGAAAATTTTTTTGTATACTGGGGCATAAAAATCTTTGTATCGCTTTTCGTATCCTGAATTTTTCGCTAGCAGAAACTTTCGTATACAGAGGTATCACTGTACCTGCATTGACTAATGTATTTACGAGCGGGCCTTCAGGTTGAAATCTAATGATAGTAGAACTATTTTGAATTTAGAGTTGCATCAACAGAGCATTCTACAAGCAATGCCTTATCTGTGTGGTGGCAATCATGAGCAGACATCAGCCAGGAAGGTAGAACATCGTAGAGCAAAGTGACCAGGTGGTGTTGGATGCTAAACAGTCAAGAACTTATTCTTTGTTTATCTAAGGACATTGAAAGGACATTTGAAAGGTTTAAAAGTCGTTCATGAATGGCAGGGGCAAGGGACGTCACTATGTCCTAGAGCCTGACCATATACTGTACACACATGATCAGCACTTGATCCCTTTTCCATTAAGATATGATACATCTCTGACTGTCCATATTCATTTCTTGTTTACTTGAGTAATAAGTTGTTAGTTGAATTATGTGAATTGTAAATCAATTTCTTCTGAGTCCTTGTCAGTGACCGCTCCCGCCTGCCTGCCGAAGCAGAGCGATCGTCGTGGCGAGTAAAAGCCGAGGCCAAAACAGTTGAGCGGGCGCAAGACTCTTAGTCAAGGACCTTCAGACTCTCGCGGGGGGTTTGGTCTAGGCAGATGTCTGCTCCCTTCGAGTGCCCAGCCTTAAGGCCTCTCGCTGTTGCTTTGCACGGGAAACCCATGAGCCCCAAGGAAGGTCGCTCTGAAAGAGAAAAAAACATTTTATGAAGCATCAGGCAAGTTGCTTTTAATCATAAACCGGTTAAGATGGTTGATGGGTGAGAAAGACTACGTCTTTACCGAGCCAAAATAAAAAGCGACAGTCAGTCGCTAGTGCTAGTGAGAGCAGGGTGGCTAGCTGACCCCACTATCCCCTCCCCCCACGCTAACTAGCGGTGGGTGGTTACACCTCGAAAAGGCTTTAACAGCTATATTCAGCTCCGCGGAAATAAACACCCGCGCGTAAAGAGCTCCAGGTTTTTATCGCTAGGAAAATTACAATTCACAAATTTGTTACTTTTCCTAACTAGACAAACCTAAGTCCTTTAGATTATACTTCTCTCCTCAGCCACTCCTCTCAGTTCTGAGCCGAGAGGTCATAAGTGAAGAAACTCCCACAGGTGAGGGGGCAGAGCACCACGGTCTGCTCCCACTTGTTGCTTAACTGCCCGTTAAAAGATGCAACGGCCATCCTACCTAAACGACTTGTGTTTGTATAATCAGACATTATCCTAGGGATGATTTGATTCCTGGATTTTGATTACTTACACCTTCAATTTATGGTTAGAAAAATGATGGTTTTTATTGCCAGCAGTTAGTAATTTTATTAATCTTGTTTCAGATATCACAGTTAAAACATTAAATTCTCGTCAGGCGAGGGCGATGTTTGACGGAGAGTTCAAAAGTCCGAAGGCCACGAAAGCAACGGGGACAGTGATGGTCCCCACTCCGCGCACAGTCGTAGACGACCCCACGGGCGGAGCCGTGCCGTGCGTGGAATACCCGGACATGGCGCAGTTTGAATCGGCACACGGGAATGCTCGGGAAGCAGCTGGCAGAGTGAGTGCTTCTTGCGTTTGAAACTTGAAGATGTAATGTTCTAATTCTTGATTGAAAGTATAGATAATGTAGAAGGTTTTCAACTTAATGCTATTTAACTTTTATAACATATTTACTTCTCTGGTTTTAATTGAATATTCTTTTAATCTTTTATTTATAGTAAACGATATCGGTGTCAATGACCCTCGATGTCAAGATGCCAGAGAACTTCAAATCAATCAATCAATCTCAGCTTTTAAAACTAGGATTTTAGCTTGCTTAGTAATAATATTGCTCAGGGAAAAGTATCATGAAAAATGAGGTTTGGAAAAGATTTGTCAAGTACAAATTCATGAGCCCAGTATGCAGTAACATCATAAGCAATTCATTATCTCCTCTTACACCAATTGACGCAAAGGGCCTTGGTTAGATTTCGCCAATCGTCTCATCTAGAGCTTTTAAATCGATACTGCTCCGTCTCCCACTTCAGGCTTCATAGTCGTCAGCCATGTAGGCCTGGGTTTTCCAACTTCTTAGTGCCTTGTGGAGCCCAGTTGAAAGTTTGGTGAACTGATCTCTCTTGGGGAGTGCGAAGAGTACGCCCAAACCATTTCCGTCTACCCCTTATCGTGATCTCATCCACATATGGCACTCGAGTAATCTCTCTTATAGTTTCTTCTCTAGTCCTGTCCTGCAATTTAACTCCAAATAACCTTCTGAGGGGTTTACTTTAATAAGTGTTTTAAAAGAATGAGATTCGAGTAATTTTATTTCAAGTATGTTATTGGACCCCTCATTACTGCAATTATTGCAATACGAAAATCAGATTAATTATCGGGAGAGAGATGATATGTGATAAATTCATGGTAAGAGGAATGGTGATGAAAATAATGATAATGAATTTCCTAATCCTCACAGAATATAATATTCACCGTAGCCAAGCAATTTTAATGTTGCAGAATCATTTTGCAAGAAAAAGATTAATGAGTCACTCATGTTTTCTATTAAGAGGATACTCCAGATTGGAAAGTATACCTTCCGGCTGGAATTTCAGAACCAGCTGAAGGGAAAGATTTTAGTGTCATTTGTCAAAGCTGTCGATTCAGCTACGCTTAATATGGGCAGACAAATGGCTGAATCCTCCTGAGATTCAAAGCCACATCTTTACACTTGATATTTGTATAGGTAGAGTTGACATCTTTTTGTTTTCAAGGTCACAAAGTAGAGGATCATCCAAGATGGAATAGAAGTTCTCCTTGTTGATCGTTTGAAAATGAGAAGAATTTCTCACGAGTAGTTTTATTTCTTGTATTTGATAGAGGAGATCATATACAGTACTGCACAGTGTAGGGATAGAGCTATGCTAACTCCCAGTGCTAATTGGAAAAAAATATTTTATTTCAGTGCAAGAAAGACAGTCCTTCAAATGATCTCTCTATATAATTCAACCTGAGTTTCTCTCTTTGTTTGGGACAGGGTCATGTAGCAAGTGGCTCTTCTATGAAGCAGAAGTATTATTAAACCTTATAAAACGTGAAGGCTAAGTCTTCTGTTAAGCCCTGTCCACACGATCTAGCATGCTCGACGGGCAACCAGTGATACCAGACCACAGTAGTTAGTGAAAAGGAGGGTTGATGACGTCAGAAGTGGGGAAAACCGCAGAGAGGGATCTGGCATCATACAGTGTTGCCAGATCCCTTCCTTTAATTTTCCAACTTCTGACGTCATTAACCCTCCTTCTTACTAACTATTGTGGTCTGGTATCACTGTTGGCCCGTCGGGCATGTTCAATTGTGTGGACAGGGCTTTGGAGTGAGTGAAGTTGGATACACTGAACAAATATAAGGCGATTTGCATATGTCCGTTAATGACCTTTGATGGGGTATCTTTGCATGGCATTGCAAATGGGAACTGTACTGCAACAAACTATTACTTATTATGCATCTGCAATTGTGATGGTCATTTATAATCCATGGTTAAATATTACAGATGCTATGTAGCCTTTATCTCTTTGTCGATGTCTCACAGGATGTAGATACAGGAGAGGGGGTTCCTAGCCCCCTCGTCCCGTCCCTTTTAGTCGCCTCTTACGAGGAACGTAGAGAGTAGAGGTCCCCTTTTTTGTTTTTGTTTCATTTGTTGATGTCGGCTACCCCCCAAAATTGGGGGAAGTGCCTTGGTATATATGATGTAGCCTTTATAACCATACAAGGAGGTACTAAAATTACTTGTGGTTTTCAGTCCAGCACATATCTCGTAAGATAACACATTACCTTTGACCGTTGTAAAATGATGAAATCTTATGAGTTGACATAAAGCAAGAGTCAGGTTAAATTTGTACATACATACATACATATACCAAGGCACTTCCCCCAATTTTGGGGTAGCCGACATCAACAAATGAAACAAAACAAAAAAGGGGACCTCTACTCTCTACGTTCCTCCCAGCCTAACATGGGACTCAACCGAGTTCAGTTGGTACTGCTAGGGTGCCACAGCCCACCCTCCCACATTATCCAACACAGATGAATGAAATCATGTTGTGAGTTCTTGAGAGATGATAAAAAGTAAAAATTTTAGTTGGAATAACTTCAGGTAAAACGTGGTAATGTCCTGGATATTTACAAATGTCACTTCTTCAAGCAGGGCACTTGAAATAATGTTAGTGACTAAAACCAGCATTGCTTCCTTGGAGTAAAAGCTCCGATCAAAGAACACATATAAGGAGAACTTGTTTTTGTTTTCAGTAAAAGAACAGTTGACGTAGCCGTCAGAATCACTCCTGTAGTTGATGACCCATTATGTAAACAAGAACAGATTTGACAAATAATTTGGGGGCAAATGTTGGAAATACACTTAGATTACTGTACTGTAATTCACCTGTGATAATGGGAGCTATGACCTTTTTATGTTGGTTTTAATAGATTTACAATTGCTTAATACTCTTGATGTGTCTCAAAAAGCTTATTTATTACTCTTGATATACGATTTTTTGATAGTAGCATCAGTAAGACAATAGCAAGCTATTGTTATGATTATCAAGGAGTACATTCCCAGTCCCCTGTGGCGGCGGCGGCTTAAAAACAATTAGAATAGCGCCAACGTATCCCTGCGTGTCGTAAGAGGCGACTAAAAGGGACGTGACGAGGGGGCTGGGAAACCCCCCCCCCCCTCTATTATATACTCCAGTGAGACATCGATGTACATTTGTCATTTGAAGAAGGAGACTTCTTGGGACACACCTAGTTCTTATGAATGGGACTTCTGTACGTACACCCTTTTTCATGACAGGCAAGGATTTCTTATACAGCAGTTGGCAAGCATCCTTTCTTTTAGTCATGTCTTGTGTAGTTCATCTTTCTTTTTATATGATTGGTAAAATTGGTGATTATTTAGTGAATCGACTTACTTGTTTACTTGTTTTGGGTTTAAATCCAACCCTCCACTGAAGTCGAGTGAACTACTACTCGGGCGGGTCCATATTAATCATCTAACGAAACATTTTCATTATAACTTATACAATTCTTTGATTGTAGCATCTTCCAAATCATATGATCTTGTGAAAAGTAATGTCTTTAGTTTCTTCTTAAATTCAATTGCTCCCTTTAGGTCCTTCATTTCAGTTGGCAGTTTATTATAATGTCTAGGTGCACAGTAGCTAAAAGCCCTTTCACCAAATTTACTATTTGTTCTTGTGACACGGATATATCGGCTGTTGATATCTTAAGAAAATTGACGTATTTAAATCCAAAAATGTCTTACCACTGGTGAGAAAAATTATTTCCTGACGAATGCTTGTAAACGTGGCAGTTCTCAGCTTGAACGTGTTGAAGTCATTCTCGATACTTCATGAACTTAAAAGTATTCATTTTGTCCCTCAGAAAAGCACAGCATGACTTTAGAATTCACTAAGTAAAACAGACAAAGTTCCTGTGCAATGCTCAGACATTTGTATGTATGGAATATGAATATTTTCTGTATTTAGTCTTTATATATTTTTCATCTATTCATACCTCATGTGGCATTCTTGAATGCTATTTCTGTTTGGTAATGACTATCCTTCCCGCAGGCTCCTTCTATATAACACCGAAGGGAGAAAGGCTGAATTGAACGAGAGCTACGTTGGCCAAGGCACTTGCTGCAGATACCTCTCCCAAGATAACAGCTGGTGTGATGATTGAGTGGTAAGTATTATGAAGTTTTGTTTAGCCAGTACAGGTTGCAATTTGATATAGAAATCCTGTTTTTATTTGTATACTGTATACCTTTCGCACAGCTTTGTTGAAGCTCTATAAATATGCCTTATCCTTTCATGGTTCTTAGAAATAAAGTTACAAACTACTGTTTTATAAGAGCTTTCTATATTTTTTTAACTGCTGCTACTGACGCATGCATCACTGCATTGATTATAAGTTTCCCTTTTTATAATCTGAAGGAAAATATTACAAGACCAATCGTTTGTTTATTTTCTGTACCGCTGGACCAGAGAAGTTACCATTTTGAATGTGGATTAGACCTGAATCGAGTTCTCTCTCCTTTCTCTTGTTTTCTCGAACTCTCGTCATTGTTAAGTTTCCCTCTAGAACTTCTTACAGGTCTTCGAGAGGCAGCCTCCATAGCTAAACCATTCCTGACCAAATGTTCCTCGTCCCATGTCCAAACTGCTCATTCTTGGTGAACCGTTATTCTCTTTGCCAAAGAATTTATGACTTCATTCCTTTTTTGTTTTGGGCTGTTAGTGTTCAAGTACTGTACAGTATGGTACAATAATTCAAGCAAATGTTTTCCTAAAGATTGACAACAATTGATAAGGATTTTTGAAATGATTAAAGGGCGAAATTGTTGTTACTAAAATGGCGATGAAAAGGCGAAGACGATTTGCACTGATTTTATTAAGATTGATGAGTGCTACAGAGTTTATCTTTCCCCTCTGGATTATAAAGAAGACAGCCAATTCAGATATGTGTAGGTAGATCCTTTGTGACAGGAGTAGTACATTAGATCTGTATCCCATCACCCGTTTGTAATAAATCTCTTTGGATGACATCTGAATGTTCAAGAAGTAGCTTCTTTAGAATAAAGCTAGTCCTCCTATCAGGGCAATTTGAAATCTGCTACATAAGTTGTGTAGAAAACTAAACTTGAGCAAAACAAGGACAAAAATTATAGGCCTTAAACGGGTTTGTTGTTTTTAAGAAGACAGAAGATATTGCTTTGAAATTTTTATCCCACCATTATTGGAATGTTGACCGTCCGTGGTTGAGCTCTATGGAGCGAGGCAGCGGTGGGCCTGCGATGGCGATCCGGATGGACTGTATCAAGAATGACCTTCGATCAAAGGGATTAGCCGTTGATGAACTGTGGGACAGAGGTGGATGGAGAACGCCGGCCAGAAACATGGATCCCACATAGAAGTGGGAAAAGATGCAGACAAAAAGAAGAAGTAGTCCATCTATGTCAGTACCTACGTTGTATCTGTCTTTTAAGACAAGATTGTTTAAGGTTATGATTTTCTCGTTGTAAAATAGTGTCTCTGTTGGTTTGGAAGAGTCCAGAAATCCAATGAGATCACTTCTCCTCCTTCAACACCCATCTGTAAACGAAGGCCCTGTTCTAATATAATCTAAACCAAGCAAGCCTCGCCAATAATGCTAAGTATGACATGTTATTGTCCGTGATAAGTTCTATTTAAGCGGGGCATTTCTCCTTGGTGCCCTCAATGTTAGGATCGCTGTTGTTATTCCGGACTTTAGCCTTTTATGTAAATGAGGACATCTTCGTTGTGATTCTTTCGGTTGATGAATGATGGGTCAGCGAAGACCTGGAGTCACCGATAGGTCGGGAGTCCTCATCCTCATTGATTTGCAACATTGTTGTTGCATTTGCTTCTCTCTCTTTATCTGGTATATATCTGTATTTGTTTATTGTTGGAATAGATAAGTTTCTTTTTTTTCTAATACTCAGAAGCCCAAATACATTGCAAATGCTGTTCGTTTACGGCGGTTTATATGCAACGTTTCGTAGTAAATCATCTATGTTTTTTTTTTTTTTTTAACTAAATCCATTCTTTTTTTTTTTTAACTAAATCTTCCATTGTCTTTTTTTTTAACTAAATCATCCATTGTCTTTTTTTTTAACTAAATCATCCATTGTCTTTTTTTTTTGTTTAACTATATCATCCATTGTCTACCACAGATCTATAATGGGAAAATTACTGAGAAAATGTGTCTGTGTGCTTTGCAAACAGTAAGAACTTGTGGAAAATGTGGTATTGTTTTATAAACACTAAAATCTACCTCAGTAGCTTTGAAAACATAGGAATTTAGATCTACGTCATGCAACTTGGACAACGACTAGTGCCTCTAAACAAAATGGCAACATTGGGCTGCTAATTTGTCTGGCATTTGGTTTTTCAATTGGCCAGTCAGCCAGATTTGATTAGAATGATTTTGAGAACAAGTGTGCCAAATCTGTTGCTTGTATCATCTGTTATCTCTACTATTATCTGACTTAAGACCTTATTTGAATGGTCTATTCTCTTTAACTATACAGTATACAGGATAGTCTGGGTCTTTTACCTTTCTATTATTATTATGGTTATTATTATTACTTACTAAGCTACAACCCTAGTTGGAAAAGCAGGAGGCTATAAGCCCAGGGGCTCCAACAGGGAAAATAATCCAGTGAGCAAAGGAAACAAGGAAAAATAAAATATTTTAAGGGTTACAACATTGAAATGAATATCGATATAAACTATAAAAACTTCAACAAAACAAGAGAAAGAGAAATAAGATAGAATAGTGTGGCCGAGTGTAACCTCAAGCAAGAGAACACTAACCCAAGTCAGTGGTAGACCATGGTACAGTGGTTATAGCACTACCCAGGACTAGAGAACAATGGTTTGATATTTTAGTTTATTACTGTTCCCCTATCCCTCCATTCATAGCAATGTACATACATATACCAAGGCACTTCCCCCAATTTTGGGGGTAGCCGACATCAAACAAATGAAACAAAAAAGGGGACCTCTCCTCTCTACGTTCCTCCAGCCTAACCAGGGACCTAACCGAGTTCGGCTGGTACTGCTAGGGTGGCACAGCCCACCCTCCCATATTATCCACCACAGATGAAGCTTCATAATGCAGAATCCCCTACTGCTGCTACCTCCGCGGTCATCCAAGGCACTGGAGGAAGCAGCAATGTGCTAGTCATTAATATTATTTCTAGGAAGACATTAAAATAATCAAAATTTTTAGTACAAAAGTAATTTTGAAACAACCACAGCGCTCACGATATCTTACCTGCCTTTTTTTTATTGTATTTTGATTATATCGATTGAAGATTCTGGAGATTTCAATGTTATCAGTTCGATGGTTTTCCATTGCACGGACACTTGACATCGTCCACGGCCAGGGAGATCCAAAAAAAGTTCTGGATGGGACATATTGTTACATACATACATATACCAAGGCACTTCCCCCAATTTTGGAGGGTAGCCGACATTAACAAATGACACAAAAACAAAAAGGGGACCTCTACTCTCTACTCTATTGTTGGTTGTGGTTTTTCATTCTTAACTTTGAGGGTGAGAACTGCTTTCTTTTAGATTTAACCAAATTGTCTCTTGGGTAAATATTGAAATAATATATTTTTCTTACTTAAAAAAAAAATAATATTTTACCTTTATTGTATCTGTTAAAACACTTGTATTTTATTTTCCCATCACAACAAAAAGCTGAGTACAGTACATGAAGATTATTCATTTTTCTTTCAGGATTTCTTTGTGAGGAAGCTTCAGTAGCAGTTAACCATAGAGAAAGATGTGAGTATATTACTCTGTGGTACAGTACCTTATAGGTATCACATTGTACTGGAAAGATCAAGACTTATTTTTTTCATACTAGTTCACAGGTGATCCCCCCTGTGGCTGCGGGGGCATAAAAACAATTAGAAGAGAGGCAAGAGAGCGTGCTAGAAATAGGAATGAATGGCGAGCGATTGTGACGCAGTTCCGGTAGGCCCTGCGGCTGCCTCCGATGCCTTAGATGACCACGGAGGTAGCAGCAGTAGGGGATTCAGCATTATGAAGCTTCATCTGTGGTGGATAAGGGGGGAGGGTGGGCTGTGGCACCCTAGCAGTGCCAGCTGAACTAGCCAGAAAACTTTAAGCTAGGTATAACCATCCACCGATAGTTAGCGGGTGTTGGACTGGCCACCACACTCACGCATGAACCGGTGGTATGACGTCTCTTTTTATCTTGTCTCTGTAGAGAACAGAAGTTCTGTCTTTCTCTGCCATTAACACTTATTTAGGAATTTAGGAAAATACAAACTGCCTTAAAATTTTCATTTCTTTTTCTTATCAGGAGTGTATGTATCGTGAGGTTTCATGATGCAGGTTAACCCTGGAGACGGATCTTCACGCCTTTTTTTTCTGCATGCAGAGGGCACTGATGCTGGCAGGAGGTCCTTATGTCTTGCTCAATTTCCTTGTTGACTCCTCGATTACTTTCTTCTTGGGAACGGTCGAGTAAGAGGGTGATTTGATCCCCAGACAACTCTTAGGTTCTGAGGACAATGCGACTTTTAGCGAAGTGGCGCCGCCTTCGTCTGTAGGAAGTCATCTCTCCAGTGGCATTGTGCATGAGCTTTGGCTTTACTTGGTGATCGCGGGTATCGGCTCTAATTAACAGCTTTTGGAGGTTCTGAAGTTAGAGGCTCAGCCCGAGGGCAGAGCTACCTCTCCAGGAGTTGACTAGAGTTTCCTCAGTTGAGACTTGAGGGGTAACGCACCAAAAGAACGTCTCGTGCTCTAGCATTAGCAACCTCTGCTTTTTCTCTTCCACCCTTTGTTCGTCCTGCTTCGGCTGACAAACGAAAACATTTGTAGACTAGTAGGCCTACCAATAGGGGTTACCAGTCGCTTGATCCTGCTGAGGTAAACCCAGAAAATAACTTGCCATGTTTCTCTGCTCGCCAATTATGATGTACGCCCCCTGACTAAGCTTTTATAGCGTGGTGAGGGGTTGCACCGTATAAAGCACCAAGCATCGCCATCTGGTGGCGAGCGCCATCCTTATTCTTGATAGTCACTCCTCGCCTGAGTGGTTGTCCCAACCTGGCTTTGGGAAATGAGTGCGGAATTCTTTTTCAGAGCAAGACGATGATGGCGCACAGAGGTTGTTTAAAGTCCCTGCCCTTGCCGTCATGATTTTGTTAAGCCAGATCCTTTTTGGCATGTGCCTCAGGCTTCTCCCTATCACGAGGGAGAACCTGTTTAAAGTATGTGCCAGCAAGTATCTTCTTAAGCTCAGCCTTGATCACCACCATCCAAACACTCCCCCTCCATCCTGTAGGAGTTCACAAGGCTATTTTCACTAATCTCCGGCTAGAGCCATGGCAAGTGAGGGTGCTTCTACCCTCACTGCTTCGGTGCATAGATCCTATTCTCGTAAGGTAGTCTTGTGCAATGTTACACTCCCAATCACTAAGCGTTAGGGAGGTGGGGAGGCGAGCGCTAACTCACAGCAAGTTTCCAGCATGTGCTACTTTGCTAGCGCACAATTTCTTGCAGTTCAATGTTTAAGGGATCTGTCATTAAAAAGAAAAATAGTTGAAAAAAACTACCATTAGTGCTCCAAAGCTCTCAATATACTTGCTTACATTTTGAAAACCTATTTGTTTGTACTGCTTTATTTGCTAGACTAAGGAGTGCCGTCCCCTTAAAAGAGAAGTGAAATACAGCAAAGGTTGAGAATATAGGGGTACTAGATGACCTAGCCTGTCCCAGTCCCGGACTACGACACATGGTCATTCATTTTATGATACTGTACCTTCTTATTATACCTGCTAAGCTTATATTGTCATTGAGTCGTGGAATTTTCCTGAAGTTGCGTATAGCTTCAACATTTTAACCCTTTTACCCCAAAGGACGTACTGGTACATTTCACAAAAGCCATCCCTTTACCCCCATGGACGTACCTGTACGTCCTTGCAAAAAATGCTATAAATTTTTTTTCTTTTCATATTTTTGATAATTTTTTGAGAAAATTCAGGCATTTTCCAAGAGAATGAGACCAACCTGACCTCCCTATGACAAAAATTAAGGCTGTAAGAGCAATTTAAAAAAAATATACTGCAAAATGTGCTGGGGAAAAAATAACCCCTTGGGGGTTAAGGATTGGAAATTTCCAAAGAGCCTAGGGGTAAAAGGGTTAAAGGCTTATATAGTAATTGTAAGTTTGACCCTCGTAGTATCGGGGGATATTGAAAAAGGAGAGGACTAATTGGTAAGGGACCTCTGGTAGTGGTTCTAACACGCCCAGTTACTATTACCGACACTCTTTTAGAGTGAGCGAACTGGTTATATTCCTGGCATTCCACGCAACTTTTTTCTCCGGTATATTTAGCAGTATTTATACCTTAGAAATAGTGCTTTAAGGAGCATTTCACGGCGCGACACAGGTCGAGCTCAGAAATAGATTTTTCCTTCGTCAAAATCCCTTTATTAAATCATAATCATGAGTTATTGTTGCTAGTGACAACCTTTCTCTTTTAGATATCTCAAGTTTGATAAGAATGAAAACTATCTAATGGGATTTCAAGCAAGTTTTAATAGATAAAGCCTTAAAAAACAGTTCTGAATAAACTGGAAGAAAACAATTTAATTCTCTAATATCAAAGTGAAGTTGTAATAGATTATGTATTAAATATTTTGAAAGAAATTTTAATTTCTAGCATGCATAATTGGAAGAGTTTATTATTGTGACTAGCTAAGCTCAAATCCTAGTTAGGAAAATAGGATGATATAAGCCCAAGGGCTCCTACAGGGTACGTTAGGTTAGGGTAATAAGGAAGAGAATAGTCAATGAAAAGTTAGGTATAAGAACGTTAAATGAGCCAAATCAGTTCTGTATGTGGTAAAGTATCTAGACAAACATTCGCCTCGTAAATAGCATAATTTGTTCCCGACCAACAAAACGCCACATTCAATTACAAAAAGAATCGTCGTCGGCGCCCACTCGTGTCCGAGTATTGGGTTCTGTCGTTAGCCATCAGCCTCTTATCAGAAGAAGGGTGGAGGAAACGACAGAATGCCAGTAGCTGGGTATATTGTTTTGGGTGGTCGTGGCTTTGCAACGGCCACGCACACACACTTGGCTCACATCGTTTTCACCGCGGCTCAAGACATATGAGACAGGCGGCTTCTCCGATGTTGGTTGCATCGGGCTGCCGGGTTCTTGTTATGTCAAGGCCCGCCTTGTTGCCTGCCCGATAGCCATTGCCTTCTTCCGCCGGCGCTGGGAAGCTCCGCCGTTGGGGTCTTGTTTGGTTTGGTTTGGTTTGATTTTGGAGTTTTCCTTCTCCACAAAAAGAATACACTTCAATATAAAGTACTCAATGAATGACTACAATTATTTGGACCATTCACTAATAACTTGACCATTGGTTACCTGTAAAAGAAATGTATAATTAGAGCAAATAGTGAAAATACAGTAACAAAACTGTGAAACCTTACCTTTGGAGTGAGGGGGTGTCCAAGAGCGAAGTGGCGTGGTGGTAGAGAAGGATGACAAACAGCGGAAAAGTTTAAGTAGTGGCAGAAAACGTAAACACTTAACTTTACATACATATATACATATACCAAGGCACTTCCCCCAAATTTTGGGGGGTAGCCGACATCAACAAAAGAAACAAAAACAAAAAAGGAGACCTTTACTCTCTACGTTCCTCCCAGCCTAACAAGGGACTCAACCGAGTTCAGCTGGTACTGCTAGGGTGCCACAGCCCACCCTCCCCCGTTATCCACCACAGATGAAGCTTCATACTGCTGAATCCCCTACTGCTGCTACCTCCGCGGTCACCTAAGGCATCGGAGGAAGCAGCAGGGCCTACCAGAACTGCGTCACAATCGCTCGCCATTCATTCCCATTTCTAGCACGCTCTCTTGCCTCTCTCACATCTATCCTCCTATCACCCAGATCTTCCTTCACTCCATCCAGAGCTTCCTTCACTCCATACTTTAACTTGTAATTAGCCTAATTCATTCCAGACCAACAAAACGCCACATTCAATTATAAAAAGCATACACTTCAATGTACAGTACTCAACGAATGACTACAATTATTTGGATCATTCAATAATAACTTGACCATTGGTTACCTGTAAAAGAAATGTATAATTACAGCAAACAGTAAAAATACATTAACAAAAATGTGGAACCTTACCTTTGGAGTGAGGGGGTGTCCAAGAGCGAAGTGGCGTGGTGGTAGAGAAGGATGACAAACAGCGGAAAAGTTTAAGTAGTGGCAGAAAACGTAAACACTTAACTTTACAAAAGAGAATAATGACAGAAAACATTAACACTTAATTTTAGGAAACATTAATAAATGACAGGAAATATTAACACTTAACTTTATGATAAACTCGAAATTAAGTTTCTTGTTTTTGGCCTTTTTCTAATTTTTTTTTTTTACTTTTTGTATTTTCTAAATTCAAATTCGTATTTTCATCACAACCACTTTCCTTTCATTTTATATCTTCCTTTAGGCTTGTTAGTACCGAAAGCCTCTTTTAAAAAGAATCATCCAAAGCTTGTTTCTTCTTGCTCAAAACTCTCCTGAAATGACACCGGATCGTTCTTGTCATAGACAGATTTCGGCCATGTTCCTTTGTGATCACAATTAATTGCATGCTAGTCTAGTATTTCTTGATTATTTCCATCTTCGTCTCCATCGAAAGCATCGTCCTCTTCTTTCTCTGGACATCATCAACTTTTTTGGGACCCATTGGTTACACTAGCGTAATATCACATCCAATACAGTACAATAATTACGAAAGGGAAATCGCAAACACTGTCAATGCGTACAATACCGCTGCCGAGATTAAAAGAAATAGGAACGCCAATGCGTAGATGCATGTGATACAAGACAGTAGATGCTGACCAATAGGAGAGCAGGATCTTATGGGGGTAACTAACATTTGAGTAGGGAGATAACCAATGGGAGTGCTGGAGGATGGCGGAGAGTTTACGGGCTCACAGTGCGTTAATTTTAAAATCGGCCTCAGACACGGTCGGGCTCAAATACTGTACCTCCTTTCGTTGGCCGAAACATTTTTCATGGTGCGAGTCGTAAAATTCTTCATCTCGTTTCGGATAGTGAAAATTTCGTAAGCAGATTCTCTCGTGTCGAGAGGTAAGACTACAACATTTTAAAGAGAATAGACCTTAAAAAGGGATTTTAACTTAGAAAAAATCTATGTTTGGGTGAGATAGCCATGTCATCCTGTTGGCAATCCATTGGAGCCCCCCCCCCCCCTTTGCAAAGGGTGATCTCAACTTGTCGGTGCGCCGACTTCCCTGCACTGCCGTTACCTCCTAGCCCCTGAGATTTCTCGATCGACCTGCGGCATCCTATATTTATTTTATACTGGCTTTGCCAGCATTTGTTTTAGAGTCTTTCTAACCTTTCCTGGGATTCAGGGTGCGGCGGCCTAGAGTGTCTCTGTCTAGAGACTCTCCCTTGTTGGGATAACCCTCGGATTGAACCCATATTTCTTTCTGAGCCTGACATCCTTACCGTCACCTCTGTTCTGGGGATTGTTAAGGAATGCTCATATGGCGCATGGGTATAGCTACACCATGCCGTCACCTCTCTTTTATATCCTAGCCTTTCTAGGACTGACATTGCATGAATTTTATCATTATGCTGCTGTGTATTTGCATTTGTTGATTGTGGGATTTGGTTCCCTCTGGGATCTGACCCTCCACAGCCGCCAGCATGCTTCTCCCTGAGGGAGTAAGCTGTCAGACTGACGGCAGTGCTGGTACCTAACGGCTTTGCCACCACCTATCGGCACACTATCCTATAGTACCTGTACCGGCGATACGTCGCTACTTACGGCAGTGCTACACTGGTGACACTGCTTTCACCTATGGCAAGGTGTTTTCTGCGGAAACCCTTGCCGGTTATCTCCGCCACCCCTAGGCACCATTGCCCCTGACGGCATTGCTGTTAGTGGCGGTGGGGCTAGTACTAGTCTATCCGAGTGGATGTCTGTACCAGCGCCTTAGGGCACATAGGACGCTGACGGCAATGCCGTTACCCCCCTGGCACTGCCGGTACCTCTAGGGCACATGCCTTTCTGTCCTCTATATCTGAAACCGCCTTGCCTAACCTAAGGTGGGTTCTCTACTGACTCTATGTGAATTTAACTACAAATCAACATAAAGGCCTTACTCCTTCAACTTTTGAGGCTTCTATATGTATGCTGGGCCTTGGAATCCCTTTTACGATTTGCCCAATCCCCTCTCAGGGTGTGGATTGGATAGATTAGTGATAACTCTATAGGTTAGTTCCCAATCCCGGGTCTTTTCTATTGAGGTTATCAACTTCTTGTTACAGCCCTCGGGTTGCTATAGACACTTGCTCGTTAATCGATGCGTCGATTGCTTAAACTATTAACCCTTTTACCCCCATGCTATTTGGAAATTTCCAACCCTTAACCCCCAGGAGGTTATTTTTTTACCAGCACATTTTGCAGTATATTTTTTTTTAAATTGCTCTAACAGGCTTAATTTTTTGTCATAGAGAGGTCAGGTTGGTCTCATTCTCTTGGAAAATGCTTGAATTTTCTCAAAAAATTATCAAAAATATGAAAAACAATTTTTTATAGCATTTTTTTGCAAGGACGTACCAGTACGTCCATGGGGGTAAAGGGATGGCTTTTGTGAAACGAACCAGTACGTCCTTTGGGGGTAAAAGGGTTAAGTTTACTCGTACCGTTGCCTTCTAATTGGCTATTCCTCTGCGGAGGTATAGGAGCGAAGGTTCGTTCCATGAGCACCCCCGCCCTCTTTGGGCCTATAGCAGCTGACTCTAATGAGGCTATTTATTCCAATCTAACGATGTTTATTAGGAGTGAAACAATTTCTTACTTTGAAAATCATTAGATTTTAGTATATATGAATTGGTTTGTTATAATAAGAAGCTGATAAGTTTGACTAATAAATATGTATCCTAAATAGTGATTCTGGAAGCATTGCACTGAAGACAATTGGAGCCTAGACGCACAGCGGGTAGAAACTATTCCATTTGAATGATGAAATACGTTGTGGGAAAAATAAGAACTTGTGTCGGAATGAACTTTCTGATATGCCCGATTTTGTGTGATTTCAATCATTTTTATGGCATTTGTTAATAAAGAATAATTTTTGCAAATGCCAAATAGAAAACTTGTAAGTTAAATTCATTTTTGGGGGGACATAAAGGAGACAGCTTGAGATATGTAGAATTTTTGTCTTTGTCTGTGGAAGTTTGTCAGTACGTAGTAACGAGTATCTCGCAAGTGGTTTTGGTTGGTGTGCCTTTCATATTAGGTCGACTGATGAATTATAGGAATTAAGTTTTCATAATTATTGATAAAGTGATACCATGATATTGATAAGAGCTGAAGATATCACAAGCTCTACTGATAATAGATTAGCAGTCAACTGGGAGTTATGTGATGAAATACATACCTTGCTCATGATATCTTAACCCTTTTACCCCCAAAGGACATACTGGTACGTTTCACAAACCTCATCCCTTTACTCCCATGGACGTACCGGTACGTCCTTGCAAAAAACTTCTATTTAAATTTTTTTTTTGCATATTTTTGATAATTTTTTTGAGAAACTTCAGGCATTTTCAAAGAGAATGAGACCAACCTGACCTCTCTATGACGAAAATTAAGGCTGTTAGAGCTATTTAAAATAAATATTCTGCAAAATGTGCTTGAAAAAAAATAACTCCCAAGGGTTAAGGGTTAGAAATTGCCAAATAGCCTGGGGGTAAAAGGGTTAAGAAGTGATACAGGCATTTGGGATCAGGAAAGAACTGATTTGTAGTTATGCTTGTATAGGGAATGTCATATTAAGAGTGTAAATATAAGACCATGAGCAGTATTGTCAGACGTAGCTTCATGCTACCTTTAATTGGTGTCATTAATGTATTGTGTGCAAGGACTATAGTTTTTTGTGGTATTGAACCATACTTTGATGGTATTCTAGAATAGAAAATTTATAATAAACTGTATGGACATGAATTGTGGTATAACAATGAAATAATATCAAACAGATTTTATAGATTTGAAAAAAAAATTGTGGTTGAATGACATGACATTATTAGAAATGAAACTATTTGAGAGATTCCTTGAGTGCCATATGTGGATGAGATCATGGTGAGGGGTAGATAGAGATGGTTTGGGCATGCTTTTCACATTCCCCCGGAGATTAGTTCACCAAACTTTCAACTGGGCTCCACAAGGCACTAGAAGAGTTGTTAGACCCAGGCCTATATGGCTGAGTATTGTGGGTGTAAAGTAGGTGGTGATGAATGTAGAAGTATTAATTTAAAAGCTCAAGACAGAGACGATTGGCGAAATCTAACAGAGGCCCTTTGCGTTCTAATAATAATGGGTTTGTGTTGAAATAATCTTAAATATTTTTGTATCTAGGTAAACTTCTTAATTTGGGTTTGTGTGAAAAAAATCTTAATTATTTTTGTATTTAGGTAAACTACTTAATTATAAAGCATTTGAATTTTTTTATTAATTTATTGTAAGCTCAATCATTTTTTGTCTCTTGACCCCTTCCTCTCATTTTTCAGTGACAACGCAGCGGTGATCAAGTTCCAGAAATTTATTTTATGAAGATTGCTTCCTGTATTGAAGCCTATTGAAGATAAGTTGCGAGAGCGATTTGGACTCCCCTCTGCTTCTGAAAGTGCTAGGTGAGGACAAGCAATTATTGACTGTGGGGAATTCTTAGGGTATTAATGCAGTGGACTCTTTAGTAGAAGTAAACCTTACGGATGAGTAGGTAGTCGGAGATTTTTGTCCAGACTGTTCACTCTTTGTGGATCTTGAACTGCAATGGGGTGTGGTTCTTCATTAAGCCTGAACTCTGTCCTGACGCTGTATGCGATCTTTAGCCGTCCCTTTTGCGTATCGCATTGAGGATAAAAAGTTTCTTATACACGAGATCTTCGGATAGTTGTTCCGGGGTTTGGAACCCTGTGATACCCAGTAATAATTCTCTTGTGATATCACTCGCAGAAATATTATACAGTAGAAAGCAGGCGAAGGGAACTTCCATCAGGACATGGCTCGAGCCCAAAAATAGATTATGCCTACGTCACAATCCCATTTTTTGTCTTTTTGATATAAAGGTAAGAATGTAGAGACAGGTCAGATGTACAACATGGTCTTACAATACCTTTGATTGTAATGCAAGCTTATTCAAATTGCAGTGGTGTTTTGCCCCAATGTATATACAGTTGCGTTGGGCTCTGGTTGTACTTATATGTGGATTGAATGTTTGATTAGATTAATTCTTAAGAGGTTTTGTTTGGAGATATCTATGCCTCTCCTGGTTTTGTATACCTGCATTTTCATATTTTACTTTTTTCTCCTTCAATTCTGTATTAAATGTATTTTCTTGTAGATCCTCTTTCAGTATGCTCCTCTTTCAGTATGCTCCTCTTGTGAGCGGTCCCCCATTCCAGCCTGAAGTTTCCTCTCTTCCCCTTTGTAATATTTAAGCTTATTTCCTCTCCAAATGTTCAATTACCTTTATATACAAATAAATCTTACCTAGAAAGCATACTGCTCCTCTTATTTAGGACTCTGTGGAAAGCCCTGCGAAGAGACTGGGAACCCAAGAAACAATAGGTGAGTGAGCTTCTAGCTGGGTCCCCTTGCCTAGTATAAAATCAAGGGGTGGTGCCCAGTGCCCAGTTTATCCTTGATTGTTTACTTTTTACCCAGATTTCCGAGTATTCCACTGTAGTGAAACCGATTGTGGTCGGCACTCGGACCCTAGCAGTCTGCGTGCTACGTCTGGCCACAGTCTGCAGACCACTACAGCATTAATATGCGTAGGAGATGATGATGATGATAGATTGCTAAACTAAATTATTTTAAAGATAGTGTTTGAGATAGCATTGAAGACAACGTTTAAACTTTAATTTATTTATATAGACCAAATGAGTCTATATGTATTAATAGAAATGCATGCCACTTGTCTCAAGATGCATAATAGAATTTTAGTCTAATAATAAAGGAAGATATGGTTATATAGGTGTATATACTGTCAAATTTATTCTCTATCAGTCATCAAAGAACTTGAAGTAAACTGGTTTGAAGACTTTTCAGTGGGAGTTGAATTTGAAAGGTAAAACAAATTAAATTTCCTTTTTCAAATTGTGATAATGTGGAAGCTGTTGTTACCGGGTACATATAGTGTAATTGATTTTGTTTTAGGATATGAATTTGTTAAAAGAAAAAGCAATATGAAATTTTTTACTGTATTAGGAAGTTTAGTTTAATTTTTTGAAAAGTATTATGCAATGTAATAATAAATTCTTGAAGGAATCATAGTGTCAACTGTTTCCTCAAGACTTGGAATAAAGTTTAGGGAAAATGTTGTGGAAACAAATTCATTTTGATTTCTATGGACACCATTTTTCTTAAAGGCCCATTACTTATAAGTATTTCATAGACGGGGAGCAAAAGGACATTTGTAAATCCATTTTAGGAATCCTTTAGAGTCCTTAGGAGATAGGATATAGAATAATATTTGTAGCCTCCCAAGTAAAGAATTTACAAGATATTCAAATTATTAAAGCAAGACCTTTTTTTCCAGGCAGTGATGATAAGCCGATTTCAAAGGTAGCACGAAGAACCGCAAGTTACCGATGATTTAGAAGTTGAGCCGCCGTAATAGCTACAAGGATGTGGTGCGTTTAGTGATGTCGTTGAAGATAGATGTAATAAGACATTTCCTTTTGCCGTCAGTTGATTAGTGGATAATGAACAATGCCGTACTCAAGAGAACAAGTTTCAAGTTATGGCAATACTCTCTCTCATGAATCCTGTTGGAGTTCTTTGGTGTGGCGTTTTGTCGACGCGATGTCCCCATCATGATAATCGGCTTTTATTCATCAGTGTTATACTATAGTCCATTTCTTTTAGCGAGGCAGATTTGCACCGACTCGCAGCGGTGCCCTTTTAGCTCGGAAAAGTTTCCCGATAGCTGATTGGTTGGACAAGATAATTCTAACCAATCAGCGACCAGGAAACTTTTCCGAGCTAAAAGGGCACCGTTGCGAGTCGGTGCAAATCTGCCTCGCTAAAAGAAATGGACTATAGTGAACTAATTTGATTGGAATAGCTAAAGTAGAATGGAAGAAAGCCATGAGTATATTCTTAATGATGTTCAAATGTTCAATGTTAATTAGCATAGAAACATTTTAATAAGTTTGAAAGATGAAAATAAAGCATTGTACGTTGAAGTTTCACACCTGAACTATTGCTGGTAAAAATAGATCCATCTAAAGCATTATAATAAGGGGTTTCTGTGCTACTTACCTCAAACAATACAGTGAAATCATAAGGGAATATAATCAATTTAGTTATAGAGGTTGAGAAAAGACTTTAATTAGGAAATCTCTGGTGATCTGGGTTAAACAGGAAAATTGTATTTTAAAGTATTGATTATTAAAATATGTTTAATGGAATGTGTAGAACTGTAATTCTAGCATTTACCGGAAATTCAAGAACTGGTTATACTGTATTAAGAACTGAATGTAAGGATTAGTGCACTTACAGAATCTGAAAGTAGAGACAATACAATGTCTTATTTATTTGTAGAGTATTGCACAATCTTGTGAGAGTCAAGATGTAGGGTAGGATCTTAAATTAAGATTAAATGAACCTGACAAGACAAAAGTACCAAAAGTTCAACGTAATAGCAAAAAGAAAACGCACTGAGCGTAAACAATAAAAATGGCCGCGTGAGCCTCGGAAGGCACAAGGCCGAACGCATTAAAAACACTTCCTATTACTTAACACAAACTTGCCCGGTACTTAAAAAACTGTCAAAACAATCTATGGTACTTAACATTGATGTAGGAGTAAGGAGAGCTTCAGCCATGATGAAGAAATCCACAAAAACAGCTAAAAAGCGAGACACAAAACAAAGCCATCGTCGTTAGTACAAGTCCAACAGAAGGATGAGTAGAGGGCGCTCGAGGCAGGCGTCGCTGAGTGGATCAGGTGAGTTCGGTTGGTGCCGTTAGGGCGGCTCCCCTTTTGATGAAGGATTGATCCAAATGGAAGACGACCTGTGAATAGTGGTTATCACACGCCTTTTTTTTATACACGACGCCCTTAAGGTGCTCGCGCGAGGGTAGTAACCTCTGCATTCCATGCTTTAACTTTCTCTGGTATATTTGGAAGTATTTATAACAGAAAAGAGATAAGAAGGACCCTTTTCACCGGGCGTCACAGGTCGACCCAGAAATGTACTTTGTCCTTATCAGCGAACACTATGGGTGTACATATTGATGCAAATATTGGTAATTACTGTTTAGATAGAAATTTTACCCAGAACGCCAGTTAAACCTGTATTATTGAATTCCATATAATCTGCAGTTTGACATATATCAATTGTTTCTTCAGAAATATACATTTGTTCCTATGCGGTACTAACCCTCAGTCCTTTAGTAATGTGCCTCTTGCTAACCCTGTCACTGTGTGATATTCGAAATCCCAAATTCCATATTGTTCCATTCATCAAACAAAGGTGGGACTTACTTAGTCACGGCGATTGCTATTCGAAGCATAATTGTTCGTACCTTGGGAGATCAGACAAAGTTGAGATTGCCTCAGGTAGGCCTATGAAAGATTAAACTTTCTATTGAAAACTTGTATTTTTTTTTACTGTTCAAGAGATTTTTCTTAGATGATGATGCTTCAGCACACTGTCGTCATTGAAAAGGAACGTCATGGTCCCGAGTTTGAGGCAGACAAGGACAAGTTTATTAACGTCTCTTGAATATTTTTGACTTCTCATATTTGCATGTTATTAAATTTTTCTCAAAAGATCTAATGAAACTAGAGATGAGAGCTATTTTTATTATGAACTGTTATCTTTAAATTCATTTTTGGGCTCGAGCCGTGTCGTCCTGATGGAAGTTCCCTCCAGAAACTTTCTACTAAATAATATTTCTGCGATTGATATTATAAGAGAATTACCGTCAGGTATCACAGGGTTTTAACCCCTGGAACGACTATCCGAAGATATTGCGTATAATCGGGGACGTATGCTGAGATAACCATAGATATCTGGACCCTTAGTAGACCATTCCCAAGCTAATCCTCTAAGGGGAAGGATAAATGAGGAGCCGTTACATATCCTATCACCTTTCAGTGCTCCCGTATGACCCTGCCGCTTCATTCCTTCTCCGCAGTTTGTTTGCTTCTGTGTGATATTTTTGTGTGCGCTCTTTTCACCTTTTCTCAAAGATTTTATTCGTATGTTGGCTTCCTCTTCTTCGTCAAAGTTGAGTACTATCTCTCCTTGCCTTTTGTGTTAGCTGTTTTTGCTTTGGTCGTGGAGTTAGATTTTACCTTTTGTGCGAGAGGAAGCCTGATCGCTTTGAGTCCAGCTAGCCATGGCGTCGGGTTTTGTACCTGATTGCTTCTTTTTCGTGTTCACTTGTTTATTTGGAAAGTCTCACGTTGGCTAGTAGTTTTTTAGCATTACGATGCTTTGGGCTCTATTTTAGGTTAGCATTTACATTGTATTTTTATGTCTTTTTGAGTTCGTATCAGTTTCGGCTAGCCTAGCTTAGAGATGGTAAGTTGGACACGGACTCGCCGTTTTCGTTTTTGGTCTTTAATCCCGGTTTCGTTGACAGTGGTCTCTTTCCTCGTGAAGGTTTTTACTCAGTCATACTGAGATTTTTGTCCCACTTGTTGGCATTCCTCGATACTCTGACCGTTTAGGCTCTTGGCCATCGTGCTACAATCATCTGAATTCTCTCAGGGCTAGGAAGGCGCATTTTTTTGGAGTTCCCCTTTGCGAAGGGTGAGCTCACCTATCTAATTTATTCGTATCCAGGCCTAGCCTATCCTTCGACGGCGTATTCGTTGCTCCATTATGTTACATTCATTCATATGTTCTCATGTTGGCTTACGGTAGTTCTATCGTGTTCCCCTTTGCGAAAGGTGAGTTTTTTCCTGTTGATGCGCTGACAGTTGTGTGCTGCTGTATCCTAGCCTATGAGAATTTTAGAGTAGTAAAATTTTTACTTTGTCTTTACTCCTCTCCATGGCGAGTCTTCCCGTTACTGATATCGAACTTAATTTTATTTATAATGCTGTGTATTTGCTATTGTTGTGGTGAGGCCTAATCCCTTTTGGGTTCTGGTTTTATAGACCTGTCAGCATACCCCTTTATGTAAGAGCGAATTGTCAGACTGACGGCATTGCCGGTACTTACGGCTTCGTCTCCGACGGCATTCCTTCTCTTGGGCATACGATAGTGATACGTCGCTATTTAAGGCAGTGTGGCCTGTACCACCACAACCTTTGCTTACGACATGATGCTTCTGTGGGAACTATTGTCGTCTGACTTTGCTGCCATTCTTACCAACACTGCCGTTACTGACGGCAGATAAACCCTCGTACAGTGAACCCTCGCTACTTCGCGGTTCGACAATCGCGGATTCACCACTTCGCGGGGTTTTCCCATAACCCATATATATATACATATCGCGGATTTTCCGGAAAATTCGAAAATACAGCGAAATCTGAAGACAACCAAATACGATATTTTGTTACCTGTAATTCCATTAAATTAGTAATATCTGCTCTTACTGATTGTTCATTGCATTACATATGATATATAATTCAGCACAGAAAGAAATAAAACACGAAAAGAGAATGTGATCATACGATAATTCAGTACGTAGTAAAATTAAATCGAACATGAAACGCAAATCAGATGCAGTCATACCATATTAGAATGGTGTGTACTGTAATGGATGTGCTTCTTTTCCATGAATCTTTTGTATGTATACGTACGTAGTACAGTACTGCATCCAATAATATTCTTTGTTGCAAAAATCACATTTCGAATACTGTAAGCGTACGAGAGAGAGAGAGAGAGGCGTAAAATAGCGTACGTAAATTTTTATTATTATTGTTATTATTATTATTATTGTTGTTGTTGTTAATAAAATTATTATTGTTATTATTATTAATCATTATTATTATTATTACTGTACAGTATTATTATCATTATTTATTATTATTACGGTATTGTACTTAATCTACGTACGTTCAGTGTGCGCGGGACATCTTCTATGAGTAACCAACGCACCATAGTACTGTAAGACGGGTTGTGATTGGTTCAAGCGCTGATAGATGACGAATCAAAACTCAAGTTTTGTTATCTAGCCTGTGATTGGTGTTTTGCCCGCATCTTCTACCCGCAGCATCAAAGTTCTCGCGGGGCTGGATCGTTCACTTTCTCTTTCCGCGTATTGCTGAGTAGACGTTTTTAAGTTTGTGAAGTTTAATCTGTGCTGTGTGCGACTGTTTTAAGTTGAACTTTTTGTTGAACTTTCTGTTACAATGCCTCCCAAGCGTTCTGCTTCTAGTAAGGCTGGTAGTGAGCCTAAACGCCACCGAAGGATGATGACGATAGCTGAGAAGGTTACGCTTCTCGACATGTTAAAAGATGGTAGAAGTTACGCGGCCACCGGCCGCCATTTTGGCATCAACGAATCCACCGTTCGCTACATCAAGAAGGACGAGGCGAACATTAGAAAGACTGCTGCAATCACCTTTAGCAGATCAGCGAAGCGAGTCGTTACAACGCGTAATAAAACGATCGTACGCATGGAAGGTGCTTTAGCTGTGTGGATTGCCGACTGTCGGAAGAAGAACATAGCGTTGGATACGAACACCATCCGAACAAAGGCTTTGAGCTTGTATGAGAATTTTGCGGCAAAGGAACCTCATGACGACGATGGCGACCATGCTGAAGAAGATGATGATGTAGATGAACCTCAACCAGGGACCTCCACTGATTCCCAGCGTCAGAAACAACGTTTTTCCGCCAGCAAAGGATGGTTCGCGAAGTTTCAGAAACGCTTCGCCCTGAAAAGCGTTTCCCTGCATGGGGAGTCTGCTTCCGCTGACACTGCCGCTGCTGAAACTTACGTGAACCAGACTTTCAAGAACATTATCGCTGAAGGTGGATACAAGCCGGAACAAGTGTTTAATATGGATGAAACCGGCTTGTTTGGGAAGAGAATGCCGTCGCGAACTTTCCTGTTCAAAGAGGAAGCCAAAGCCTCTGGCTTTAAGGCATTCAAGGATCGCGTTACCCTCGTGATGTGTGGCAATGCTGCTGGATTTTTGTTAAAGCCAGGGTTTATTTATAAGTCGAAAAATCCTCGCGCTTTGAAAAATAAAAATAAGAATCTCCTTCCCGTGTACTGGATGCATAATCAAAAAGCATGGATTACGAAGATGCTGACCTCCAACTGGTTCCACCAGTGTTTCATCCCGCAAGTCCATGAATATCTCTTAGAGAAGGGCTTGCCATTCAAGATCCTTCTCCTTATGGATAACGCTGGTGGACACGCAACTGACCTGTCGCGTGAGGGCGTTCAGGTTGAGTTCCTGCCACCCAACACCACGTCATTAATTCAACCGATGGACCAGGGGGTTATCAGGGCGTTCAAGGCCCTCTACACGAAGAATACCTTGGCGGACCTCGTTGCGTGTGTGGATGCTGCCCAAGATGACGAGGATGAAGATTTCAACTTGAAGGCGTACTGGCGGCAGTACACCATAGCCACGTGCCTGCAGAATATTCAAAAGGCACTTCAAGAGATGAAACCTGCAACCGTGAATGCGAGCTGGAAGAAGTTGTGGCCCGAGATTGTTTACGACGACAAGGGATTTACTCCGTCGGAAATCCAACACTCTGCAATACGGAAATCTGTGCAGTTGGCTGCCATAATTGGAGGTGACGGGTTTGGCAACATGACGACTGAAGACGTCGACGAGTTGTTGGACTGCCATTCCCAGCCCCTAACTGACGCAGACCTCGAAGACCTGACGAAATCGGCAAGTGAGGAAGAGAGTGAGGGTGCCCAGGAAGAGACCCAAGAAAATGTCGAAGAAACGGGCTTAACATTAGAACGGCTTGCCAAGTTCTGCAACCATATGAAGGAGGCGAAAGAAATGTTACAAGAGTGGGACGAGGATATGGTTCGCTCGATGCAATTCTCAAATAAGGTCGATGACATCATGACTCCCTACAAGATGCTCTTAGATCGAAAAAAGAAGCAGCGGCAACAACTTCCGATCACAATGTTCTTCCAGCCTCGCAAAAAAGAGCCAGTTCCTCCTGCTAGTACGCCTTCGGAAGAAATTGAAGAAGTTGAAGAGGTGTCCCAGGAAAAGGCACCTCCGTCTGAAGAGACGTAAAATACTATCATTGACTGCACAGTAGAACACATCATCAGCTTCATCATCATCATTTCTACTGTGCAGCAAATTCATCGCCATCGTCATTCAAGTTTTTCTTGAACTTCTTTCGTGGTGAGTACAGTAACAATCTTTATTTTTTACTTTAACCTGTTTTATAGTTTAGTAATGTACGTACTGTATGCATTAAGTTAAAGGGAAGGTTTTAAAAGTCTACATGTTGTAACCTATCATATTTTTTTTGTTTAAAATTTACATTCGTACGTAAAACAATCTCTCTCTCTCTCTCTCTCTCTCTCCCTCTCTCTCTCTCTCTCTCTCTCTCTCTCTCTCTCTCTCTCTCTCTCTCTCTCTCTCTCTCAAATTGTTTTCCTGCTTTGCTACGTACAAGTACTGTATAATTTATATTTGTAAGGTAACATATTTTGTAAATGCTTTTACTGTAAATACTGTATGTACTGTATCATTATTTATCACTATCATCATGCGCGTTAAATGCCTTGTTTGTTCTGAGCGTGGTTGTTTACTGAGCGTACACGCCGTCGTTTCAGGCGGCGTCATAAAGAAAAAGATTTCATTTGGAAGTCCTAAGAAAAATACGTAAACTAAAACATTGGTAATAAAAAAATCAACATACAGTACTGTATAATCAATATAATCGATGCAAAAACTAACCTATACATATATGTGTACACTAAATGAGTTTGTTTCTTCATTATGATCAGAGATGAACGTAAACAAAACATTGGTTGCCATTTTTTATCGTGCTTTTTAGGTGTTTAGGAAACACATGATATAAAATCGCCTTTAATATTTGTGCCTGTTTTAGTTTAGGGTGCTGTAGTACATGCATTAAGTGTTCTGTACATTAAAGGGTGGTTTGTTAACAGTACTACGTACAAGGGAAGGTTTTAAAAGTCCGAATATACATGTTAAATAAATAGGTAAATATGCTGTCACTACTTCGCGGATTTTCACCTATCGCGCCCGCGTCTGGAACCTATCTACCGCGATAAACGAGGGTTCACTGTATAGGGGATTGTTCTTATGCCTCTGCTTTAGAAGAGCCTTGGGAGATGGCAATGCTGTTACCTAAGTGTGCCATTGCCAACGGAAATATTTGTACCATGATGGCAAATGTTTTCTTCATCGGTGAATCCGTGAGGCTGCGATGCTACATACGTTCTTGATCTCCCATGGTTGGACTGAGCAGTTTTTTGGAGTTCCCCTTTGCGAAGGGGGATTTCTCCTTGTCGGTGTTCCGATTTACTTGTTCTGCCGTTCCTTCATAGCCTCTGGGATTTCTCAATTTACCTATGGCATCGACTAATTAGGCTTAGCCATTCTGCATTCGCTCGTGATCTCTCGTGCTAGGACTGCGCTGTCTTTTGGAACTCTCCTTTGCGAAGGGTAATGTCATCATGTCAGTGCGCCAACTTGCATGAATGGCTGCTATCTCTTAGCCTCTGAGATTTCTCGATTGCACGACGGCCGCCGTCTCTGACGGCGTGGCGTTTATTTCGCTGCATGAGTATAGTTTCTGCATGTCGTCACCTCTCTCTTTCTATCCTAGCCTTTCCGGAATGGACATTGCATGGAATTTATAATTATGTGACCTTCCATGGCTGTCGGTAGGCTTCTCCCTGAGGGGTGAGCTATCAGACTGACGACAGTGCCTGTGTCTGCGGCTTTACCGCCACCTTTTGGCTCACTGTCCTATTGTACCTGTACGGGCGATGCGTCGCTACTTGTGGCAGTGCCTCCACTGATGGCGCTGCCTTCAGCTAAGGCATGGTTTTTTCTACAGGAACCATTGCTGTTTGTGTCTGCCGTTGTAGGCTCCTGGTCTGTAGGAGGGGTTGACTGTGCCAGCGCCTCAAGTCACATGGGAGGATGGCGGCGATGATTTTACCCCCTAGCGATGCCGGTGCTTCCGGCAACGCTGGTATATTTGGCGTACCTGCCTATGACAACGCCTGAACAACGGTTATGTCACCACCTTTCGACACCCAAATATAGATTTTTCCAACTCAAAGTCTGTTTTATAGTACCCATTTTGGCGATATGTTGTTTCTTACGGCTGTGCTGCCACTGGTGATGGCGTCACTGCCCATCTTTTGGGCAAGGTGTTTTCTGCGGAATCCCTTGACCGTTATCTCCGCCGCCCTTGGCCACTATTGCTACTGCCGGCATTATCGTCTCTGGCGGCGGGGTTAATACTAGCCTATGGGTGCAGATATTGGTACCAGTGCTTTTGGGCACATAAGATGTTGTTGGCAATGCCGTTCCCCCCTCGGATTGCCGGTACCTTTAGGGCACAGGCCTTTCTGCCCTTTTTTTATCTGAGACCGTCTTACTTAACTAAGATGAGTTCTCTATTTTCTATTGGTGAATTTTACTATAGGTTAACATGAAACCTTACTCCTTTAATGTTTAAGGTTTCTTTATGTAGGTCGGGCCTGGGAACTCCTTCGACAAAAGGGTTTTAGACTCCTGCTTTGAATAACCACTACATATGGTTATTGGTTTTCTACCAATTTGTTCATATCTCTTTGAGGGTGTGGATTGAATAGATGGTTAGTAACTCTATGGGCTAGTTATCCCTCCCGAGTTTTTTCTTTTGAGGTTATAACCTTACTTTTATGACCTATGGGTGGCTTTAGACTCTTGCTCTTTAATTGATGCGTCGGTTGCTTAATGATCAAGCTTACTTGTACCGGTGCTCTCTAATGTGCCATTTCTCTGCGGAGATATTGGGGCAACGGTTCTTTCTATGAGCATTTCTCCACCCCTTTTTTCCCCTTTTTGGACCTATAGCAACAGACCTTTAGGGGGGTTAATTTTTCCAATCTCACGTTCCTTATAGGGGAATGGACATTTCGTAATGTATCTCCAATTTTTCTCACCAATGGCATTTACACACAATTTGGGGATTACTATTCCCTCAATCGTTTACATGGAGTGTTAATGACCCATTTCTTTTTGCTTTTTGTGTCTGCTAGAGGCTGTAGTACTCATTTGAACCCTTTCCTCCTCACAGGCAGTGCCTATACAGAGATACACTACTGAGTGCAGTTGTGTGTCAGAGCTGAGAGACATCCCTATGGTCTCGATATTTGCCGCACACATACAAAGGGTTGGAGGATGAAAGGCCCAGTATTGTACTGGGACCCTCAGGATTGCAGTGTTTGTAAGGATCTACTTCACTCCAGATGGGTCTCGGAGGATACCTCCGATGATATCTGCCTGTTCTTCCCGCGGTACCTTCACACCTGGGTAAGAGGATGAGGTAGTCTGATCTCATCAAGGATTCAGTGGTGTCGACCAATTCTGACTCCACTATGACAACGGTCTCCCGATATACGGTTACGTTTGCTTCTTCCGCGACGGGGGATGTTCCTGCCCGTTTTTCCTCCCAACATCTGCTAGCTCATGTAGCTCCCCAGTTCCCCGAGTACCTTATGTACTACAATACATCTGGTACTTATGGCTAACAGGAAAACCTTCATGGAGGGGATTTAGTAATACCAGGTGATGATCTTCAAGGCCTCATGTGAAGAGATCCAGGCCTTGCAGAAGACAGAGGAGTTGCCTAGATGGCAACAGTTGCTAGAGTCCTCGCAGGCAAGGTTTTTGGCTGAACAGGCAGGGGTTCGAATCTCTGCCCGGCCGGAAGCTATTACCATAAATGAATTCGAGTGTGTATATTCCCGAGATAGAATTCGGTATTAACGCAGCAATGATAACGGCAGTGAGTATTAATTTACAGGTTGTCGCCTTTGGTAAGACCTCGGCCTCCTTTGTGGCCCTGGACAAAGTGGTCTTCCACTTTGTTTCGAAAAGCTACGTCTGTGGAGTTGGCCTTTTGTGCGGGTAAGCCTCTCCTGGCTTTGGAAGAGTGCACACCAGTCTCACCTTTCTTACCACATGATTGCGTCCACTAGACCAGTGTCCAGTTTACCTTTGCTGAGAGTAAACCGCATACGGTTGCGGCCGGCCACCAAATTTTGGAGAAGCTGCCCAGGATTTCTGAACACCTTCTTAAGTATGAGTCGTAGACCAGACAATGGTGCCTTCATCTTCTTTGCTGGCGAAAACTCATATCGACACCTTTATGATTCTTTCAGGTCTGTCGTGAGCATGAACTTGCCACAGTTACCATCTGCCTTGAGCTGAAACGTTTCTCGCCTCCAGCATCTGGGGAAAAGACCTGTTTCCTTAGAGGAAAGTTACGGATAAGGCTGTCGCAGAGTCTTTTTCCTGAAGTGGGGGATCTCATTGAAGAAGTAGTTCACCCCTGGAAAGGCCACAACCAAGAGGTCTCACAAACTGACTTATCATTGTAAGGCGTTTGTTCTTTCTCATGCCGCTATCCCTCGGAATGTTTACGCAGTGCCCTTATAAGTGGTGTCACAGTCCCTGGCCCTCCACCCTATGTATGAGTAAGGGTTGTCTTCCGAGGCCGTCTTGACTGTGGAGGCAGGTCTAGAGATTGTGGACTTTGAAACGGCAGTAGTGGTAGCGGTTCGTGTCCTTAACAAAAAATAATGAAGGCCTCCGGTAGGGGGACGGTTAGCCTTGTTCAAGTATTGTGGGTTCTTCTGTCCTTGGACACAAATTTATTCCCAACAGTTTCCCTTGGAAGTAGTAACAATGGCCACCACAGTTCAGGAGATTCTTTCAGGAACTTCTTGTCTGGAACAGTATATTTAAGATCTCTTGTAGAGGGGAGTTATCTGCTGCGTGAGATCTCCGAGATTTCAAGATCGTCTATATTGTGGGCCAAACGGTTTCGAGCTTGCCTCCAACTATTCTCGTCTTGTCTGACCTAAACCTGTTCGTTCAGTGGGACAGGTTCCGGGTGTTGGCTATTTCACAGATGTGGACCTTTCCACCCTTAGGGGTTTTCACTGTCCCTATGGATTTAATTGATCTTTGTATTGTCGGTTAGGTCGACACTTATCCTCCTACCTAGATTGCAGCCTGTGGAGAAAGGTATACATAATCGGAGCTATGCCATTCATGCTCAGCATAGCTCTGAGGGTTTTTCACGAAGTTTACTGACGTAGTCATACAACTGAAGTAGACAGGTTTTTTAAGTAGAGGTGTACCTGGTTGACTGGCTAGTGTGAGTTCCCTGGCACAGAGTGCTCGGAAGCAGCCAATTGAGTTTTTGGTTCCTCTAGTCCCTTGGACTTACGACCAACCTTAAGAAATCAGAACCGACTCCAGCTCAGGACTTCCTGCGGTTGGAGATTAGTTGTGGTTTTATGTCTAGCTCCCGTTCTATTCCTCCCTCAAGGGGGAGGAAATAGAGATGTCAGTTAAGTCCCTGTTCTAGTCGGGGATGATCACCAGGCGACGCTCAGAGGAGATTCGAGGATCTGTACGATTCACAAATTTTGTCCTCAATGTACGGCTCAAAGATGCAAACAGAGTTTGGGGAAGGAGAGCCTCAAACGCTCTTCCTAACCATCAGAAGAAGACCCCGGTTTTCCTGCGGAAGCAACTTAGACCGTGGTCCACTGCCGTAAGTCTTTCACAGACGTTGCTGTTGAGCTTTCCTCATCTAGTAGTGACACTTTGTTCGGACGCCTCGTTGGGAGGTTGGGTGGGTCATAACCCAACCAAGAAAGTTCAAAGCTGTTGGTCTCAGAAATTTTACCAATACCACATGGCAGTCTTCTTGTCCCTCATGAACTTATACCTGAAGGAGAACATTCATATCATCTTAAACTTCGTTAACAGAGTTATAGACTATTAATTCAACAGACAAGAATCGAGGTCTCCTCATTTGAAACATGTAAGGATAACCATCTTTACGTCGGATCAGACGAATGGTTGGCACTGGTCAACGTCTCTCCTTCAGTGAGATCAAATCTCTGGCCTCCAAGTGGATCTGTTTGCAATGAGCTTCAGCAGGATATTTCCCTGCTAAGTAGCATCAAAAGTGGTTCAAGCAGCAGTGGGCATTGACATTAAAAGTTCGTCAATGTCCCTGGATGGGAGTCGTTGGACGACGATTTCCCTGTTTCCACTGTTTAACCTCCCCGTGAAGGTTTTTGGAAAGCGTAGATCTTTCAAGGCATGGCGGCTCTGGTGGCTCTTCGGTAGCCAATGAGCAACTGGTTTCCCATGGTCACGGATTTGAATCCCAACTCGTGCCGTGACTAACTCGATTCTGTCTCAGGATGGATAGCAGGGGGCATTGTTTATGCTTCATCATGGAGATCATTCAATCCTCATCTCATGTTTGATTTCACCCTATTCCTGGGAATGGAATTGAAAATTCAGCGTGAGGAGTGGGTATTTGTGGAAACTATGAGTCGTCTAGAACCATGACTCGGTATGAAACGTCATGGACCAAACGGGTCATATGTGTCATTCATAAATCCAGGGTTGATTACTATGGATTTTGTTGAAGTTTCAAGCTTACTTTGCATATTTAAAGTCTAGCCGCCTCCATGATTTCGTTGTACACTTCGGCCCTCACTAGATCTATATTATATGCCTTCGATGTCGAATTTTACTCGGATCTCTTCAAGAAAGTTCTGAAGGTTTGTGCAAGGCTACGGCTGTTGGCTCTACTGATGCCTATCTCTTGGTCTTTGGACAAAGTTTTGCAATGCACTTCGGACATAGACAATCAAAAGGCTACTATTCTGAATCCCACTTAGAAAGTCATCTTCATAATTATGATGGCTTTCGGTTCTCGGGTTAGTAACTTTGTAACGATTTCTAGAGACGAGAAATACATTGAATTTGTGGAAAATGGTGAGGTTAATTTATACCCTGATCCCACATTTTGAACAAAAAAATTAACTTCCCTTTTCAACTTGGGGTCTGTGGAAAATAGTTCCCCATCATGGTGATCCTTTCCTTGGTCTAATACACTGTCCAAAAGTGTATTTGCTGAGTGCAGTGCAGTTTAAGGGTAGTCTTTTGTTTCAAAAGGATACAGTAGGATCTGATTTGTGTCTAAACCAGTTACAAAATAAGATTACTCGGCCCTAAAGATGTGGCTTCCTTCTAGAACTTCTTCCAGTATATGTCTATTGAGGGACTGCAGACATATACTGGTTGGAAGTCCACTCTGGTTTTCTTCTGGTATTAAATGAAGCAATTGGAGGAAACGCGTCATTATGTGTTGGCTGAGGGGTTGTTATCTACCCCGCGGCAACGACGTAGCCCACAATGCGTCCTAGGGCACTTCTTCAGCTCGTTATTAGCAATGAGTAAACAGAAGTTTTTGCTTCAAGGAAAGAAGGGAAATTGCATTTCATCATTTCCTTTGCTGGTTCCCAGGTAAAGATAGCTTCGTCACATAGGTGGGGAGCATTTTTTGGCTCGAGGTCTTTTATGCAAAGCCTCCCACCGAGTATAGATAATTCTCTGGTACACTTCCATCAGGACGACAAGGCTCGAGCCCCTAAAAGGGATTTTGACGTTGGAAAAATCTATTTTTGGGTGAGATAGCCATGTCGTCCTGATGGCCCGTCCGTCACTTATTTCTCCCACCCCTTTGCTCGTTGGCGGCTTCTATTTCAGAGTAGCTCAGCTGCGACCTGGAATGAAGCGGCAGGGTCGTATGGGAGCACGGAAAGGTGATAGGATATGTAATGGCTCCTCACTTATCCTTCCCCTTAGAGGATTAGACTGGGTAAGGTCTATTCGGGGTGTAGATATCTATGGTTATCTTAGGATACATCCCCAATTATACACGATATCTTCGGATAGTCGTTTGGGGGGTTAGAACCCCGTGATACCTGACGGTAATTCTCTTGTAATATCAATCGCAGAAATATTATACAGTAGAAAGTTGCTGGAGGGAACTTCCATCAGGACGACATGGCTATCTCTCCTCAAAATAGAATTTCCTACGTCAAAATCCCTTTTATTTTTCTAAAGATATAATGAAACGACTGTTTTTAATATGAAATGTGTTCTTTAAATCCATTTCAATACTGTATTATTCTTTTATTTTGACTTCCAAGGTGCAGATTGGTTTCTTCGTGCTAGTCATGTTATTCTGCCCACTGTGTCATCTTTGAATTTTGCTGGTATGAAAGTTCTCGCCAACGCAAAAAAATTCTATGTTCACGCAGGCATAAATTTGCACTTTTCCAATTTTATTGCAATGTCTTACCGAACAATTATATAACTGTAGGTTCCCTATGAATGGCAGACTATAGATTCAAAACTACCGCGGTGGCGCCGCCATCCCTGATGTAGGTGATGTCATCTCCCTCCACTCGAGGGAGCTATAGGTACAACTGTCCAGGTAACATCAATTTGTTCTCTGCCGGCTTCTGGTGAACATCGGTGGTCGGTGCAGACTTTTTCCTTCATTTGTTGGGAAGTTTTATCTCTCCAATATCGGTGAAGTCTTCAACTCTGTGTTTGTAGGATTGAAGCTGAATTTCTCTTCTGCAATTTTGTGGTCTTACCATCATGTCGGACTCCTGTCCCTCAGTAGTTAGGTTTTGCGCCGGTACAGAGTTGCCAGGTTTTCTAAGTTCTATGTTCATGCAGTCACAAATTTGCACATTTCCAATTCCAGCCATAGTATTGCTCCCAAACCAAATCATTAAACAGAATGTGTGCATAATCATTTTGCTGTTAAATGGATATATGTCAGAATGGGGTGTTTGATAATAACGAACTGATATGTTCACTGTTATAGTAATATGGTTGAATTCACTCTGAAATGGAACTCAAAGAAGATATTGTCTGAGGTATTTCAAAAGGGGGACTGTAATGATGATGTCATACACATGCTGTAAGGATTTGTCACAATTGCATATTAGTAGTTTATTAG
Source organism: Palaemon carinicauda (assembly GCF_036898095.1). Taxonomy (NCBI): domain Eukaryota; kingdom Metazoa; phylum Arthropoda; class Malacostraca; order Decapoda; family Palaemonidae; genus Palaemon; species Palaemon carinicauda. The sequence continues at coordinate 185,596 of NW_027169203.1, read as the reverse complement.
CACATGAAGACATATTGTCTTGTATGCTATCTTTACTGATTGCCAATAAAAAGAAAAATAAGTTTGTTAATTTTTGGTATGTATGCTACGTTATATCATTAGTCTTAGTTTCTTTACAATGATGACAAAGTAGATTATTATATGTTCACTTTTGAATGAGAAATGAAAAAATAAAAGGAATAATAATTATTAAATCAAAGCATTATCATGAGTGATGGCCAAAGAAGTTGAGTATTTAGTTAAATCATAAGCGGGAGGCAAAATCATGTCAATTTTTCGGGTGTTTGTGTTATAATGGCGCTGACTTATATCTGCGCAAAATATCTTGCCCAAAATAAGCTAAAATTCTTCCTGCGCGAATAAAACTTTCATTTATGAGTTGTTCAACCAAAGTGCACTCGAGTGTCATAGGAAGAATGTGTTGCTTGTCTATTGTATGCATAAAAAGAAAACATGGTTCCATGACTAATTGCGTGAGGTTGCAGAGTTATAGGTCCTAATAACCTATGAAAAGGTTTTAGATCAAATACCGTCAGTCTAGGTAATGGACGATAATGCTAAGGGGTGTTCTTTCTTCCCCTAAGTGGTGAAGTGGTGTTCTTTCTTCCGCTAAGTGGTGTTCTTTCTTCCGCTAAGTGGTGAAGTGGTGTTCTTTCTTCTGCTAAGTGGTGTTTTTTCTTCCCCTAAGTGGTGTTTTTTCTTCCCCTAAGTGGTGTTCTTTCTTCACCTAAGTAGTGTTCTTTCTTCTGCTAAGTGGTGAAGTGGTGTTCTTTCTTCCTCTAAGTGGTGTTCTTTCTTCCCCTAAGTGGTGAAGTGGTGTTCTTTCTTCCGCTAAGTGGTGTTCTTTCTTCCCCTAAGTGGTGAAGTGGTGTTCTTTCTTCCGCTAAGTGGTGTTCTTTCTTCCTCTAAGTGGTGTTCTTTCTTCCCCTAAGTGGTGAAGTGGTGTTTTTTCTTCCCCTAAGTGGTGTTCTTTCTTCCGCTAAGCGGTGTTCTTTCTTCCCCCAAGTGGTGTTCTTTCTTCCTCTAAGTGGTGTTCTTTCTTCTGCTAAGCGGTGTTCTTTCTTCCGCTAAGTGATGTTCTTTCTTTCCAACAGCACATCATTTACCCAGCCATCGCTTACAGCTGATGACTCATGAACCGCCGTTCAACCTCTTGTAAATCACCTCCTACGCGAGAATCGCTTGCAGTTCGACAATCGCCTGCTCCTTCAACCTCTTGCAAATCGCTGGCTATGCGAGAATCGCTTGCAGTTCGACAATTGCCTGCTCTTCCATCTTCCTCTTGGAAAGCGCCTGTTACATGTGAACCACTCGCAGCTCAACAATCGCCTGCTGTTCCAGCTGTTTGGAAATTGCCTGCTTGTCGCCGTCGGGAACATTGATCTCCTACCTGACAGCATTCACACAGCCTTCACCCTCTCAAGACTCGCCCACTTACAGCTCAACAAACCAAAGCGATTCCAGACCATCCAAATGTGAACGCCTATCGGTGCCTGAATCGCTTCAACACAAATCGTCGACCAATTGTCATCCTTCCTGTTCAGCGTTGCACGAATCGTCTGCTCGTGAGTCGTCGACCCACCGCCCTTCCTCTCTTTCATTGGTAACGATCGATCCTGCGATTTTGCGGCATCGCGTGTCAACACTTGGACATTCTCCTACTTGATAACCATCGCTTCATTACCAGGCCTCACGTCAGTGATCGGAGATTCACGGACGTTCCCGAACGCGTCAGCGGCCGTTACTTGTCCAACATGCAACCGCGAAGGTATTGTTCATCCTCATCCAAGCAAGGATCGTCAGCTACAGCCACCAAAAGCGGGTTTTGTAGCCACAAAGAAATATAAGGTTGTTACAGAATGTTCACTGTCGCCGTATTCCCCTCCCGGAAAATGCATAACGATGCGACCGCTGGGAAGGAGGAAGAGGGCAAGTTTCAGCGGTTTAAAATCTAGAAATTTTAGGGACCTAGGAAGGAACCATCGTCTCCGGTACTGAAGTCATCGTTAGGGATGAAGACTCCTCGCAAGGACCCTTCGACCTATATCCCTTGAGGGAAAGTATCAGATAGCACTACCTTGAGCAAGCATCCGTGGTTCATCGCCTTGCTCAGGGCTATGACCCAGGCCTTCGTCCCTCTGCTCTCTGCGCAACCTGCGAAAGCCCCTCTGACTTTCTCTTAGAATTTCCTCAGTTTCAACTGACCCAGGACAACAGACCACAACGGCTTCTCCCCTGAAGAGGAAGAGAGGAACTCCTGACACTTCCATCATCGATGGTCAAGCTGACTCCGGTCAGGGCTCCAAGATTAGAGAGCTCCCCCGGTAAACCCAGCATCGTCTCTACCTACCAAAGCCTCACCCATTGACCTGAGAGGCTCTCAGAGGCAAGAGTCGGTTTCAGACTTTCCCCTTCCGTCACCGACGGAAAAACCCCACGAAGGGAACTCCTTGTAGAGTGTCCCAGTTCTCTTCAGGCTAACAAGGTCGTTACATCGAGACCTTCGGTCTTGGAAACCCTGTTTCCTCTAGAAAGGGAATCTAAGGATTCCAAGACAGCTCGAAAGTCCTCAACAAGGACTCAGAGACCCACAGAGGGGCTTAGGAGCCGAGGCACCCTTCCTGTTGACAACCGCAACCCACCCCGCAGCGAGACTTCGGCGGTGGATGATGATATCACTGGCAGGCCAGCCTCAGATGGAGACCAAAGGGAGTCAGAACATGCCTTTTGGCAAGTCCTGACCGCCATAAGTATCCTCAATGGGTTACCAGATTTAGAGTTGGCCCCTCGAAGGCAAAGACAGTCTTGGACTGTGTCTTAGGCATCCAGAAGCCTCCAAAGTCTAGTGCAGCCTGCCCTGTTCACGGGGTCTGAAGGGTGCTCAGCGTAAGATCGCCTCACAGCTCTCTGATTACTCTGCGTCTTACCGTTTAAACTCATCTGCCAAACTCCTCCCACCTTCTGGTGTCGGCCGCAGTAGGTATTAGGAGATCCTGGACGAGTCTTGCTCTACTGTATCTCTCCATCACTCACTTGAACTGACCAAGGAATTCTCTCTAAAGAGGCTCTTTTCGCGACAGGTCACGTTCTCTGAATCAGAGATCATGAACCAAGAGAAGGTCGCGAAGTACAGGCGACTTCATGGCTGAATCTTTGGTTAGGATCTGTGGGAATCCTGGTACGGACCAAAGATTTTTCAAAGGAAAGTACCAGGAAGGCTATGGAGACCTCTCCAGCACCCGCACCATAAGAGTTTCTGGCTCTTTGGTTGTGAACCTGTGGGCCAATACTGTACCATCTTAAAGCGAAGGGATGCGGTGGCTGAGAGATTCCACCGGCAGGTCCCAAATGCCAAGATCGCTAATTTTGAAAAAAAAATTAAAATACACTAGTAAAAAGGTCTTTTATTTACCAATATAATAACATACCAAAAGGATTTTTTAGTTTCCCATAAAACCTAGGGTCGACTTTAAATATTTAAAGTCCTACCTTCAAGCAAAGTGAAACTCAGCCACAGGTGTGTGAGGGAGGGATGTAGCAAGCTACCCCCTCCCTACTCCCTGCTAACTAGCAGGATGGGTAGTTACCCTCGCTAAATTCTAATGGCTCGTCCTTTCAGCTTCGCCAAAAAGTAATACCCCTAATAAGTAGTCAAGGCTTGTATTGTTAGGACAAACCAAAATCACTTTAAAATTTGTCATTTTAATAAGTCTCATATAACTCCATTTGTTGAATTAAAAGCGACGAAATACGAATTGATTTTGTTCAAAGCAAATTCATTGAAATCATAAAAAAGCTGGTTTTGGTAGCCATTTAGAAAAGTTGCTGCCTGCCGATCTTCTGAAAGGTGGTCGAGACCTGCTCAAACTTTATATTTTCTTGTAGTGTCCGATACCTCGCCGTCCTTTTGAGGTAGGCATGTGGTATTTGAAGAAGTCAGTAGGTCTACCTGCTGAGTCACCAGCAGCCATTGTCTGACTCTCCCTGGTTCTAGTTTGGGTGAAAGGGCTATGTTCTTGCCCTGAACAGCTGGTTTTGCTAGCCATTTAGAAAAATCACTCCCTGCCGATCTTCTGAAAGGGTGTCGAGACTTGCACAAATTCTATAGTTTCTTATGTCCGATACCTCGCCATTCTTTTGAGATAGGCATGTGGTATTTGAAGAAGTCAATAGGTCCTTATCAGCCAGTGTCTGACTCTCCCTGGTACTAGCTTTGGGTGTAGGGCTATGACACTAATAAGTATATATGGTCAGTCTTTAGGGCATTGTCCTTTTAGGTTACTGTCACTGTCCCTTACCCTTCCCTTCATGAGCATTCTTTAAACTGGTTTATCATTGGGAATATAAAACGGAATCTATTTTTGGGCTCAGGCCACGTCGTCCTGATGGAAGGTTCCTTTAGTAGCTTCCTAAGGGTATATATGACTACAGTGGATATTCCCAGAGAATTAAACTAAAGGTTTCCAGAATTCTGACTTCTGGCGCGATTACCCTTAAGGTTTCCCTTTAGGATATCGCATAATAACAGGGGACGTATTCTTGACACGCCACATAGCTATGTGCACCCCACATAGCGTTTACGCTTCGAGGGGAAAAGTTGGTGGCAAGATATGAGAGGAGCTGTTACAAAGTTCTCCTCCTCTGTTACTGTTATGGGCACTCGGATGATGTCATATGCGATGCCATCTTGGTGTTCTAATTATGGTGCCTCCTTTAAATTTGTAGTCCCTTTTTTATATTGATATTCGTGCTTAAAGGCAAAATGTGTTCTCAGTGCTCTAGAGTAGGTGGGAAAGCATATTTTTGTCTCCAAACATTGTCATTAAAGAATGAAGTAATCTGTCTACAAATCAAAGGTATAGTGGGAAGAGTATTGTGAATAATTGGATTACAAAATTTAACATGTTATTAGGGTAGAATTGAAGTTATATGGGAATAATCATTGAAAAGATAGTTTGTTTTTAAGGATAAAGTGATGGAAAGGTTGTCGAGACCTGCACAAACTCTATAGTTTCTTATGACTGATACCTTGCCGTCCTTTTGAGATAGGCATGTGGTATTTGAAGGCCGCATGGTATTTGAAGGACACAGTGGAATTATAAGGTCTAAAATACCAGACGGTAATTCTCTCGCAATAATAATATACAGTAGGAAGCTGCCGAAGGGAGCTTCGATCAGGACAACATGGCTCAAGCCCAAATACATACATATACCAAGGCACTTCCCCCAATTTTGGGGGTTAGCGGACATCAAACAAATGAAACAAAAAAGGGGACCTCTCCTCTCTACGTTCCTCCCAGCCTAACAAGAGACTCAACCGAGTTCGGCTGGTACTGTTATGGTGCAACAGCCCACCCTCCCCCGTCATCCACCACAGATGAAACTTCATAATGCCGAATCCCCTACTGCTGCTACCTCCGCGGTCATCCAAGGCACTGGAGGAAGCAGCAGGGCCTACAGGAACTGCGTCACAATTGCTCGCCTTTCATTCCTATTTCTAGCACGCTCTCTTGCCTCTCTTACGTCTAGCCCAAATAAAATGGTTAAATATAAGTGGATGTCAAATGCATAAAAAATAATCTTGTCAACATTGAAGAAACTGGTCTCAAGGTATATTAAAATGCCATTAACCAGTACAAGGTATAGGTACTTGTTCCACAGCTTGCTTTGTCTACATCTTTTCCCACTTGTATGTGGGGTCGATGTTTCTGGTCAGCTTTCTCCATCTAACCTCTGTTAGCATCGTAGTTTAATCTGAAAAATTGTAATTATAGTTTGATTTGAAAAATGTAAAAGTAATGTATTATATTTAACATTATATGAACTTTTAAATCTTGATATTTTCATAATGGTGTTGAAATGTTTTCACTACAGCTCGAATAATTTTATTTCAAGAATTTTATTTCAAGTAAAGAGCTGAATATAAATTTTGATACTCAAAATATTCTGTTGTATTAAAAGAAATAAAATTAAGATTTTTTGTTTTTGCGTATCATGTTTTATAATTTCTAAATTTTTTTTCTACTTTTTACTTAATGTAAATTAGTCATTATAGGAAAAGAAGTTTTATATTTGGGTATCTGTTTATATATTTTTGTTTTTCCCTAATAATACATAATGCAAATTAGTTGCTGAATAAAAACATTGTAGGTCTACTGGATAAGGAAGTCTTGCATAACTTTGCCGAACTCCTTATATATAGATCGTAATTTTGATTTTATTTCCATGCCGTAGATTGTACAGGGATATGTAATAGCTTGTCCAGAGCTTAGTAAGTTGTACAGTGATTAAGTGTACAGGGTACAGCCACCCTTTAAGGTACAGTACTACCGTTAGAGTTATTGGGTCTTTTCACTAGCCAGACAGTACTACATTGGATCTCTCTCTGTTTATGACTCGTATTTTCTTTTCCGACATATACACCGAATAGTCTGGTATTCTCCGTGTTGTCAAGTGTATGACAGAGGAGAATGTGGAAAGAATAGGCCAAACAATGCGGTAGCTACTTTCCTCTTGGTAAGGGTAGAAAAGACTTTAGTTATGGTAAGCAGCTCTTCTAGGAGGATACTCCAAAATCAAACCATTATTCTCTTCTCTTGTGCCATAGCCCCAGTACCATGGTCTTCCACTGTCTATAGGTCGAGTTCTTTTGCTTGAGGGTACACTTGGGTGCTCACCTCTATATAATTTCTCTTCCTCTCTTTTATTTAAAGTTTTTATGGTTTATATATGAAAAGTATATTTTAATATTCATCATCATCTCCTACGCCTCGGGTAGATTTTACCTGTCATCTCTATCTTGAGCTTTTAATTCAATACTTCTCCATTCAACATCTACTTCGTGCTTCATACGGTAGTCCTCAGCCATGTAGGCCTGGGCACTTCCAACTCTTCTAGTGCCTTGTGGAGCCCAGCTGAACGTTTGGTGAACTAATCTCTCTTGGGGAGTGCGAAGAGCATGCCCAAAACATCTCCATCTACCCCTCATCATGATCTCATGCACATATGGCACTCGAGCAATCTCTTATAGTTTCATTTCTAATCCTGTCCTGCCATTTAACTCCCAATATTCTTCTGAGGGCTTTGTTCTCCAATCTAATAAATGTATTGGAGATTGTTTCATTGTCAAACCATAACTCGGCAATATTTATTCCAGGCTTTTTACCGTTTTAATTTCGGATGTATTGACGCAAAGGAGTGATATTACGGTCACCAACCCGTAAAAGATAATAAAGAAATAGTGTGAAAAATTATGGTTACCTATATTTTACATGCAAGGTTATACCAGCAAATTTTCTTAGCTCGTCTATCCATCGTCTTCTCTACCTTTCCCTGCTTCATTTGCTACCCAAGCTGTTATAATTCTGGACCCCCTGTTTTGTTTGCTATCTGGAGGGACCCATTCTGTTATTCTTAATGTCCATCCATTAGCTGTCACTCTGATTAATATTGTCACTACTACTGTATAAGGGTTTCGCCCTTACCAAAGGGCTCATCAGGTGGGTTTTGCCTACTTCTACTTTCAAGGAAAACAGTTGCAGTCTCGGTTCCCACGACCCTTCTCAGCGCTCAACGGAAACCACAATTCTACGATGCCAGTGGGACACAGTATATTAGAAGTCAGACTTGTTTTTTTCTGCATTTGTTCACCTGACAAAGAAACACTACAAGTAAATCTTCATCAAGGAACAATGCATATTAAAACAAGAGTGGTTCTTCCCTCTGTTGAGTCCATCTTGCAGATTATTCCCTTTATATATGGAAGATCAGAACCAATTTGGCTTCGACTCTGTCTCTCAATGTCTCCTAATCTAGATGGCTGCGATACCCTAGTTCAGGTACTTCTCTTCCGACTATAATTGAAATACAAATACAGTAGTTATGTTATATATATGGAGTATATACCCGAAGTATATGTATATGTTATATATATAGAAGTATATGTTATATATATGGAGTAGATAGCCGAACTATAAATCCTAGATTTTAAGATACTATCTACTTTCATTTTATAGTGATAGTTTTATTATTCTTAAGTAAATCTTACTAACTTTCTATCTAAAAATTATATAAGTTATGGAAGATGATATTCCTAAAGGCATTAACGCATAAATTTGCAAAGATGACATTATAACGAGAAAAGAATATTAGTTTTCATGGTAGTTAAATATACTTTAGTTACCCTTAAATAACTAAATTACGTTTTCTCTAAATCAAAAGCTGTACCGTTTTCTTTTTTTAAACCAACTTATCTAGGGGTAACTTGCTTATACATTTCCCTCGTATATATCCATTAAATATTAGATTATATTCAATCGAATATATTCCGAACTCCTATTATAATTGAATTAATCTATTGTGAGAATGTTTTAACATTTATCCTAAGTGAAATACTATAGTTTTAGCTAATGAAAAGGCTATAGAACGCAGACTATGGTGGAGGTCTCTGATTGGATAAAGCAATTCTTTAACCAGGGGGACAACTTGTTGAAAATTTGTCCCCAAATCTGGGAATTTTTAGAAGTGTTAGGGGACATATAGATTGTGAGTTCTCATACGTCTGGTAACTGTAAAACACTATATAAATACTCATGCATAATTCAGTCTTCAATACGATTAATTACAATTATAATTTTATTGATATATCTTCCAGAGCACAAACTGAAATCAGAACACAAATTAGTTACTGAAAACTGAATTTTACTGCTTGTGGTTTCACAAATACCATAATTAGAAGTAAATACAGAATGTATTATAATCGTAGAAGATACAGGAGTACATAGTACAGTATTTAGTGGGCTACAGGTTCCAATATTTATTGGGGGACTACCTGGAGAAAATTACTTCTGGTCTAGGGAACTTTTAGGGGCCCTCTAGGGATGTTCCTGACTGTGTAGACAGTAGAAGGGTCATTCCTCTCCCAGACACAGGGAGAGGAAGAAGGAATTGTATTTTAACTTGTGATTGTGTGAACAATGAAGGATTTACTGGGTAAGGAGAGACACACTTTACAAGGTTTATTTCTTTTTACTATGTTCTCGCTATTGTTTTATTACTTACAATACTTTCGATTCTAATATATTATGTATTGTAGGTTTCCATGATTGATAGTTAACCATCGAATTTTTTTAGAGGTTTTTTAATGGCGAAGAATTTTTCATGAAAAGACATTTCTCGAAATGCTCTTTTTAGCGTGTGGTGGTGATCCAATAGTCAGTGAAAATGTGAAAAGTTATTAGATGAGTTTTTTCTAGATGTGACTTTTAACTTTTCGATTAACAATAAGACGGTGTATAACTGTAGCTGTGTGGTTTGAGTTCCAAATGGGGACACTGTAATCACCAATAATACAATTCTCTTTCTTTAGGGAACATCCATTGTCTCGCTTCATTAGTTTAAAAGTCCTTGTCCAGCCACGCCCATTAATTAGTCTCTCTCTCTCTCTCTCTCTCTCTCTCTCTCTCTCTCTCTCTCTCTCTCTCTCTCTCTCTCTCTCTCTCTCTCTCTCTCTCTCTCTCTCTCTCTCTCTCTCAGAGCATCAAATCCATGGAAATATTAAATATTCGTAAGTGTATCCCAAGATATGTTATTTGTAAGTTTAGATTAAGTCAGCTCAGCACACATGCACTTACACAGAAGTAAGTGGTTGGTAGAATAAAGGCTTAATTTTGATCTTTAAGGGACTCTATACCACCAATGCTTTGAAATTCAGTCTAAATCAAAGTTGGAAATTACCGTGATAAAAGCCCAAGTAGGAACACGGCTTTTTATTTAAGTTTTTAGAAATTATTCTTGTGAAAACCTTTATAGAAACGATCTATTTTTTATGCAATTCGTGTCTTTTCTCTTATTCCATTAGCAGACGTATAATTGCCTCATTAGTTAATGACCAATTAACTCTTACTGTAAGGGGGATCGGATTCCTTGCCTGTTTTTTGACCAACCAGACAGAACTGGTTTTCTGCATATTTGTTCTTCGTTTAAGAGAACGGACCTACTCGTTGTCAGTGAACTGTGAAATCTAAAAATAAAAAAAGTTTTTAATCTTAAAATGGGAAGCCTTGTTTAGTAATTAATACCAACAGTCTTCGTTTAGTTTTAAGGTAAAGAGTTGAATTTGTTTTGCATTAATTGATTTTGTTACTAAGTGATGTTTACCTTCATGGTTAAAAAAACCTTGTCATTAAGCAACTTGAATCGAAGGCTTGATTTATGGTTAGTGAATTTTGATTAGTTTTGTACCATGTTGCCAAATGTGAAAATTCACTTAAGTACCTAAGTATCTGTGCATTGTTAAATTTGTACTTAATTGGAATATAGTTATAACATAACAACAACAAATGCAGACGCTTCTAGTCCACGGAAGGACAAAGGTCTCAGACAAGTCAATTCATATCTGAGGTTTGGCCAGGTTTCATCACCACGTTGTTCAAATGTGGATTGGTGATGGTGGGAGAGTGGAGACTTGGTCTGATCGCTCACAGAAAGCGGGACAATAACTCTGTAATAATTAGCAACAAAAATATTTATACTTAAAGGTTGGCTATAAATGATCAATGCTTCTGTTTTTTAATCATTATCAAATGAGTGCATATGCTACAACAATTATAATTTCAGTCTAACGAATTGATTGTTCATATTTGACAATGTAGTAAAGAAGGACCAGTGCTCTCATTTTCAAGGTGATAACCTCTGAGTAATTTTGTTTGATTTAATGAAATTTTCAAAGTAATGGTACTTTCAAGGTAATTTTAAGGTAATCTGGACTTTGAGCCTTCTAAATTTTGAAGAAAAAATCAGTCGTTTTAAAGTAATTTTTCTCTTGATTAACACCCTTTTTTCTGTAAACATTACTGCTTTCAATTTTAAATTATGCCATGTCCTCGACTAGGGCTGTCAATTGCCTCCACCTGGTCCTGTCAAAAGCTTTCTGTATAATTTAGAATTTTCCAGCTGTTACATTCTTTCTTAAATCCTACAGTAAGCTGTACAAAAACTGTTTCATTTGCCGGCCTCTTGCTCTTCCCCCTTCTATATTTCTCATAAGGCACAAAAGTTTCTTTTCTCTTCTCATTACATGTCCCAGAAATTCCATCTGCCTCCTCATCAAATTTAGAAGTGATTCTCTCTCTCTCTCTCTCTCTCTCTCTCTCTCTCTCTCTCTCTCTCTCTCTCTCTCTCTCTCTCTCTCTCTCTCTCTCTCTCTCTCTCTCTCCTATTCTGTTACCTCATTAAGTGACCTCATTAAGTGACCTCAACATGACTATCGTTTGTCAATTCCCTTTTAAGATTTTTAGTATTTTAGTCAAACTGATGATATTCATCCTTCTATTAGTTTTAATGAATTCAAAATTCCAAAAAAAAACGATTGTTAATACAGTTCTCACTTTCATAGGCGGTCGTTATAGGTTAAGGAGATGGTTAATCAGATAGTTTTTAGTTGGCTGGGAATGCAAGAGCCTGTGCCCTACGCAAGATGGGGGAATAATAACTAAACCTACCCAGATGGTCATCTAGAATACGAGAGAGAGAGAGAGAGAGAGAGAGAGAGAGAGAGAGAGAGAGAGAGAGAGAGAGAGAGAGAGAGAGAGAGAGAGAGAGAGAGAGAGAGAGAGAGAATGTTCCCTTCGAAAGCTAAACAATGCAAATTTTCATGATTTTGTACTGGAATTAAGTCCAAAAACAGTTCACAGTCCTCAAACCCTTCCCCATATTAAACAGAGAGAGAGAGAGAGAGAGAGAGAGAGAGAGAGAGAGAGAGAGAGGAGAGAGAGAGAGAGAGAGAGAGGGCCTTATTTACGTTTTCGTTCGTATTAATTCACAAATCTATTCCATAACACTTAAAATTTCGATGCTTTATGTAGCTTATACTGACATTTAACTCATTGGTAATTTATGTATAGAGCTTTTTAAACATTACTATATTCCTGCTACTAAGGATACAATATGATACTTATCAAATTTTTATATACGAGGTAACTATTGACAATGAACTTTCTAGAAATTGCAGAGCCCTGCACCTTGTGGCTAACGAGGAACAGGAAACCTGCTTGTTGCAGTAGTAGTAAAAAAGTTAGAAGTAAATTGATAAAATAACTTTAAAAGTTTTGTTTTGGGAAATGAGTTTCCAAATGCATTTGCTTCCCAATTTTTTATTTCTAATAATCATTCAGTTACTGATGCTGTAACAAATCTCTCTCTCTCTCTCTCTCTCTCTCTCTCTCTCTCTCTCTCTCTCTCTCTCTCTCTCTCTCTCTCTCTCTCTCTCTCTCTCATAATACTATAAATGTTATTTTATATGGAATGACTGAATACACTGACGGATAGAATTACTAGAATATTAATTCATTTTCTTTTTTTCAGAGGTTGGACACACTCTCAAATGCCCTTCTGAAGACCACAAGACTCTAGAGCAAGATTATCATCATCATCATCATCATCATCATCATCATCATGCAGGAGCTATATCCCAAAGGAGATTGGCAATCATGGCTGGCCATTCCTCTCTCTTCCCGGCTCTCTGCAGCAACCAAGCTGTAGATATACACTGCATTAATTATAGGTAAGTGGTTAACTAAATAAGATATTTTTTGAGTGTGTGAGAACATTTAAAGTCGAACCTTCCTACTTTTCAGGCTGTTGGAGGATCATTCAGTCTTAAATAACTTTTTGATACTAAATTTCATGATGTTTTGGTTAAATTCTTCCTGCCAGTCCCAATGTACATCCTGTGTCTATAGAACAAATTATTATTATTATTATTATTATTATTATTATTATTATTATTATTATTATTATTATTATTATTATTATTATTATTATTATTATTATTAGTAGTAGTAGTAGTAGTAGTAGTAGTTAAGCTACAACCATAGTTGGAAAAGCTAGATGCTACAATCACGAGGGCTCCAACACGGAAAAATAGTCCAGTGAGGAAAGGAAATAAGAAAATAAGTAAACGATATAAGAAGTAATGACCACTTAAAATGAAATATTTTAAAAACATTAACATCATCAAAACAGGTTTTATTTTTGCATTCTGTGCTCTCTCTCTCTCTCTCTCTCTCTCTCTCTCTCTCTCTCTCTCTCTCTCTCTCTCTCTACTAGTAATATACATTCATTTGCTTGTAGTATGAACAATTCTATTCTAACTTATCCTGGCTTATGTCTCCGGCTTATGTCTCGTCTCACATTTTCACAGACATCTCAATAAGTACTTCCCAAAATATCAACACGGCCACTTTTTTTTTTTACGTTTATGAACTTTATCCAAACTTTTTTTAATTGTTCTCAGTTTATAAAATTGTCCTTTAAGTATGCAACTAAGTCCCACTACTTACATATTAATTTTGTATTAATTTTCAATCTGGTCTTCATTGCACATTTCAAACACAACTTAAATGTTCTTCCTTTTAACATACTGTTCCTCCTTCCTTCCTTCCTTTTCTTTCTTTCTTACTTTCTTTTTTCCTTCCTTCCTTGCTTCCTTTCTTTTACTTACTTTCTATCTTTCTTTCTTCCTTTTTATAGTATCTCAAGCATCATTTGATATCCATGGCTTTCTCCTTGTAACTTTATGTCCCAAAACTTCACTACCAAATGACTGATATAAGTTCTTAATATCACACCATTCTTCATTAATTGTCTGTTCTTCGTCTCTTGAAATCTCTAAGACTGCAAATTGATTCCTACATTCAATTTCAAAGGTTTTTCTGAGCTCACCTTCTAGAAGCTTAGTTGTATCTCTTTCTCCTCTCTCTTCTCTGTCTGCATCTTTTCCCACTTCTATGTGGGGTCGATGTTTCTGGCCAGCTTTCTCCATCTACCTCTGTCCCACACCTCATCACCTTTTAATCCCTTTGATCGAAGGTCATCCTTGATACAATCCTTCCACCTTCGCTTTGGTCTCCCTCTCCTTCGCGTTCCCTGTACCTCCTGTTTTGATGTTGTCATTGTTTTTAAAAATATTTCATTTCAATTATTCATTTCCTTATTTCCTTTCCTCACTGGGCTATTTTACCCAGTTGGAGCTCTTGGGCTTATAGCATCTTGCTTTTCCAACTAGGGTTGTAGCTTATCTAGTAATAATAATAATAATAATAATAATAATAATAATAATAATAATAATAATATATTACCATTGTAGTTTCAATATAGTGTTAAAAATTTGCAATAAAAAACAGTAAATGCCCGGAAATATTTATTCCAGGTTTTTTACCGTTTTAATGTTGGATACATTGACGCAAAGGAGTGATATTACGGTCACCAACCCGTAAAAGATAATAACAGAGTAGGGTAAAAAATAAGTTACCTATATTTTACATGCAAGGCTACACCAGCGATTTTTCTTGGCTCGTCAATCCATCGTCTTATTTACCTCCCCCTGCTTTGTTTGCTATCTGGAGGGACCCATACTGTTATTCTTAATGTCCATCCATTATCTGTCATTCTCATTAATATTGTCACTACTACTGTATAAGGGTTTCACCCTTACCGAAGGGCTCATCAGGTGGGTTTTGCCTGCTTCTACTTTCAAGGTGAAATAGTTGCAGTCTTGGTTCCCACGACCCTCCTCCGCGCTCAACAGAAACCACAGTTCTATAATGCCTATGGGACACAGTATACTAGAAAAAAGTCAGACTTGTTTTATCTGCATTTGTTCACCTGACAAAGAAGCAGTACAAGTGAATCTTCATCAAGGAACAATGCATACTAGAACAACTGTGGCTTTTTCCCTCTGCTGAGTCCATCTTGTAGAATATTCCCTTTAGATATGGAAGACCAGAATCAACTTGGCTTCGACTGTCTCTCTCAATGTGTTTCAATCTAGATAGTTACCATACCCTAGTTCGGACACTTCTCTTCCATTATTCTAGTACAAGGAATCTTCTACTAGGGACACAACTTATTAGAAGAAATCAGCCTGGTTTTTTCTGCATTTGTTCACCTGACAAAGAAACAGTACAAGGGAATCTTTATCAAGGAACAATGCATACTAGAACAACTATGGCTTTTTCCCTCTGCTGAGTCCATCTTGTAGAATATTCCCTTTAGATATGGAAGACCAGAATCAACTTGGCTTCGACTCTCTCTCTCAATGTGTATCAATCTAGATAGTTACCATACCCTAGTTCGGACACTTCTCTTCCATTATTCTAGTACAAGGAATCTTCTACTAGGGACACAACTTACTAGAAGAAATCAGCCTTGTTTTTTCTGCATTTGTTCACCTGACAAAGAAACAGTACAAGTGAATCTTTATAAAGGAACAATGCATACTAGAACAACTGTGGCTTTTTCCCTCTGCTGAGTCCATCTTGTAGAATATTCCCTTTAGATATGGAAGACCTGAATCAACTTGGCTTCGACTGTCTCTCTTAATGTGTTTCAATCTAGATAGTTACATACCCTAGTTCGGACACTTCTCTTCCATTATTCTAGTACAAGGAATCTTCTACTAGGGACACAACTTATTAGAAGAAATCAGCCTTGTTTTTTCTGCATTTGTTCACCTGACAAAGAAACAGTACAAGTGAATCTTTATCAAGGAACAATGCATACCAGAACAACTGTGGCTTTTTCCCTCTGCTGAGTCCATCTTGTAGAATATTCCCTTTAGATATGGAAGACCAGAATCAACTTGGCTTCGACTGTCTCTCTCAATGTGTTTCAATCTAGATAGTTACCATACCCTAGTTCGGACACTTCTCTTCCATTATTCTAGTACAAGGAATCTTCTACTAGGGACACAACTTATTAGAAGAAATCAGCCTTGTTTTTTCTGCATTTGTTCACCTGACAAAGAAACAGTACAAGTGAATCTTTATCAAGGAACAATGCATACTAGAACAACTGTGGTTTTTTCCCTCTGCTGAGTCCATCTTGTAGAATATTCCCTTTAGATATGGAAGACCAGAATCAACTTGACTTCGAATGTCTCTCTCAATGTCTCAATCTAGATGGCTACCATACTCTAGTTCGGGCACTTCTCTTCCATTATTCTAGTACAAGGAATCTTCTACTAGGGACACAATTTACTAGAAGAAATCAAACTTGTTTTTTCTGCATTTGTTCACCTGACAAAGAAACAGTACAGGTGAATCTTTATCAAGGAACAATGCATACTAGAACAACTGTGGCTTATTCCTTCTGCTGAGTCCATCTTGTAGAATATTCCCTTTAGATATGGAAGACCAGAATCAACTTGGCTTCGACTGTCTCTCTATGTGTTTCAATCTAGATAGTTACCATATCCTAGTTTGGACACTTCTCTTCTGCAATTCTAGTACAAGAAATCTTCTACTAGGGACACAACTTACTAGAAGAAATCAGACTTGTTTTTTCTGCATTTGTTCACCTGACAAAGAAACAGTACAGGTGAATCTTTATCAAGGAACAATGCATACTAGAACAAGAGTGGCTTCTTCCCTCTGCTGAGTCCATCTTGTAGAATATTCCCTTTAGATATGGAAGACCAGAATCAACTTGGCTTCGAATGTGTCTCTCAATGTCTCAATCTAGATGGCTACCATACTCTAGTTCGGGCACTTCTCTTCCACTATTCTAGTACAAGAAATCTTCTACTAGGGACACAACTTATTAGAAGAAATCAGCCTTGTTTTTTCTGCATTTGTTCACCTGACAAAGAAACAGTACAAGTGAATCTTTATCAAGGAACAATGCATACTAGAACAACTGTGGCTTTTTCCCTCTGCTGAGTCCATCTTGTAGAATATTCCCTTTAGATATGGAAGACCAGAATCAACTTGGCTTCGACTGTGTCTCTCAATGTGTTTCAATCTAGATAGTTACCATACCCTAGTTCGGACACTTCTCTTCCATTATTCTAGTACAAGGAATCTTCTACTAGGGACACAACTTATTAGAAGAAATCAGCCTTGTTTTTTCTGCATTTGTTCACCTGACAAAGAAACAGTACAAGTGAATCTTTATCAAGGAACAATGCATACTAGAACAACTGTGGCTTTTTCCCTCTGCTGAGTCCATCTTGTAGAATATTTCCTTTAGATATGGAAGACCAGAATCAACTTGGCTTCGACTGTCTCTCTCAATGTGTATCAATCTAGATAGTTACCATACCCTAGTTCGGACACTTCTCTTCCATTATTCTAGTACAAGGAATCTTCTACTAGGGACACAACTTATTAGAAGAAATCAGCCTTGTTTTTTCTGCATTTGTTCACCTGACAAAGAAACAGTACAAGTGAATCTTTATCAAGGAACAATGCATACTAGAACAACTGTGGCTTTTTCCCTCTGCTGAGTCCATCTTGTAGAATATTCCCTTTAGATATGGAAGACCAGAATCAACTTGGCTTCGACTGTCTCTCTATGTGTTTCAATCTAGATGGTTACCATATCCTAGTTTGGACACTTCTCTTCTGCAATTCTAGTACAAGAAATCTTCTACTAGGGACACAACTTATTAGAAGAAATCAGCCTTGTTTTTTCTGCATTTGTTCACCTGACAAAGAAACAGTACAAGTGAATCTTTATCAAGGAACAATGCATACTAGAACAACTGTGGCTTTTTCCCTCTGCTGAGTCCATCTTGTAGAATATTCCCTTTAGATATGGAAGACCAGAATCAACTTGGCTTCGACTGTCTGTCTCAATGTGTTTCAATCTAGATAGTTACCATACCCTAGTTCGGACACTTCTCTTCCATTATTTTAGTACAAGGAATCTTCTACTAGGGACACAACTTATTAGAAGAAATCAGCCTTGTTTTTTCTGCATTTGTTCACCTGACATAGAAAGAGTACAAGTGAATCTTTATCAAGGAACAATGCATACTAGAACAACTGTGGCTTTTTCCTTCTGCTGAGTCCACCTTGTAGAATATTCCCTTTAGATATGGAAGACCAGAATCAACTTGGCTTCGACTGTCTCTCTCAATGTGTTTCAATCTAGATAGTTACCATACCCTAGTTCGGGCACTTCTCTTCCACTATTCTAGTACAAGGAATCTTCTACTAGGGACACAACTTACTAGAAGAAATCAGCCTTGTTTTTTCTGCATTTGTTCACCTGACAAAGAAACAGTACAAGTGAATCTTTATCAAGGAACAATGCATACTAGAACAACTGTGGCTTTTTCCCTCTGCTGAGCCCATCTTGTAGAATATCCCCTTTAGATATGGAAGACCAGAATCAACTTGGCTTCGACTGTCTCTCTCAATGTGTTTCAATCTAGATAGTTACCATACCCTAGTTCGGACACTTCTCTTCCATTATTTTAGTACAAGGAATCTTCTACTAGGGACACAACTTATTAGAAGAAATCAGCCTTGTTTTTTCTGCATTTGTTCACCTGACAAAGAAACAGTACAAGTGAATCTTTATCAAGGAACAATGCATACCAGAACAACTGTGGCTTTTTCCTTCTGCTGAGTCCATCTTGTAGAATATTCCCTTTAGATATGGAAGACCAGAATCAACTTGGCTTCGACTGTCTCTCTCTCAATGTTTCAATCTACTTGGTTACCATACCCTAGTTCAAGCACTTCTCTTCCATTATTCTAGTACAAGAAATCTTCTACTAGGGACACAACTTATTAGAAGAAATCAGCCTTGTTTTTTCTGCATTTGTTCACCTGACAAAGAAACAGTACAAGTGAATCTTTATCAAGGAACAATGCATACCAGAACAACTGTGGCTTTTTCCTTCTGCTGAGTCCATCTTGTAGAATATTCCCTTTAGATATGGAAGACCAGAATCAACTTGGCTTCGAATGTGTCTCTTAATGTCTCAATCTAGATGGTTACCATACCCTAGTTCGGGCACTTCTCTTCCATTATTCTAGTACAAGGAATCTTCTACTAGGGACACAACTTACTAGAAGAAATCAGCCTTGTTTTTTCTGCATTTGTTCACCTGACAAAGAAACAGTAAAAGTGAATCTTTATCAAGGAACAATGCATATTAGAACAACTGTCACTTTTTCCCTCTACTGAGTCCATCTTGTAGAATATTCCCTTTAGATATGGAAGACCAGAATCAACTTGGCTTCGACTCTCTCTCTCAATGTGTTTCAATCTAGATAGTTACCATACCCTAGTTCGGACACTCCTCTTCCATTATTCTAGTACAAGGAATCTTCTACTAGGGACACAACTTACTAGAAGAAATCAGCCTTGTTTTTTCTGCATTTGTTCACCTGACAAAGAAACAGTACAAGTGAATCTTTATCAAGGAACAATACATACTAGAACAACTGTGGCTTTTTCCCTCTGCTGAGTCCATCTTGTAGAATATTCCCTTTAGATATGGAAGACCAGAATCAACTTGGCTTCGACTGTCTCTCTCATTGTGTTTCAATCTAGATGGTTACCATACCCTAGTTCGGGCACTTGTCTTCCATTATTCTAGTACAAGGAATCTTCTACTAGGGACACAACTTATTAGAAGAAATCAGCCTTGTTTTTTCTGCATTTGTTCACCTGACAAAGAAACAGTACAATTGAATCTTTATCAAGGAACAATGCATACTAGAACAACTGTGGCTTTTTCCCTCTGCTGAGTCCATCTTGTAGAATATTCCCTTTAGATATGGAAGACCAGAATCAAACCTGCTTCGACTGTCTCTCTCAATGTGTTTCAATCTAGATGGTTACCATACCCTAGTTCGGGCACTTGTCTTCCATTATTCTAGTACAAGGAATCTTCTACTAGGGACACAACTTACTAGAAGAAATCAGCCTTGTTTTTTCTGCATTTGTTCACCTGACAAAGAAACAGTACAAGTGAATCTTTATCAAGGAACAATGCATACTAGAACAACTGTGGCTTTTTCCCTCTGCTGAGTCCATCTTGTAGAATATTCCCTTCAGATATGGAAGACCAAAATCAACTTGGCTTCGAATGTGTGTCTCAATGTCTCAAACTTGATGGCTACCATACTCTAGTTCTGGCACTTCTCTTCCACTATTCTAGTACAAGAAATCTTCTACTAGGGACACAACTTACTGGAAGAAATCAGCCTTGTTTTTTCTGCATTTGTTCACCTGACAAAGAAACAGTACAAGTGAATCTTTATCAAGGAACAATGCATACTAGAACAACTGTGGCTTTTTCCCTCTGCTGAGTCCATCTTGTAGAATATTCCCTTCAGATATGGAAGACCAAAATCAACTTGGCTTCGAATGTGTGTCTCAATGTCTCAAACTAGATGGCTACTATACTCTAGTTCGGGCACTTCTCTTCCACTATTCTAGTACAAGGAATCTTCTACTAGGGACACAACTTACTATAAGAAATCAGCCTTGTTTTTTCTGCATTTGTTCACCTGACAAAGAAACAGTACATGTGAATCTTTATCAAGGAACAATGCATACTAGAACAACTGTGGCTTTTTCCCTCTACTGAGTCCATCTTGTAGAATATTCCCTTTAGATATGGAAGACCAGAATCAACTTGGCTTCGACTGTCTCTCTCAATGTGTTTCAATCTAGATAGTTACCATACCCTAGTTCGGACACTTCTCTTCCATTATTCTAGTACAAGGAATCTTCTACTAGGGACACAACTTATTAGAAGAAATCAGCCTGGTTTTTTCTGCATTTGTTCACCTGACAAAGAAACAGTACAAGTGAATCTTTATCAAGGAACAATGCATACTAGAACAACTGTGGCCTTTTCCCTCTGCTGAGTCAATCTTGTAGAATATTTCCTTTAGATATGGAAGACCAGAATCAACTTGGCTTAGACTGTCTCTCTCAATGTGTTTCAATCTAGATGGCTACCATACTCTAGTTCGGGACCTTCTCTTCCACTATTCTAGTACAAGAAATCTTCTACTAGGGACACAACTTACTAGAAGAAATCAAACTTGTTTTTTTCTGCATTTGTTCACCTGACAAAGAAACAGTACAGGTGAATCTTTATCAAGGAAGAATGCATACTAGAACAAGTGTAGCTTCTTCCCTCTGCTGAGTCCATCTTGTAGAATATTCCCTTTAGATATGGAAGACCAGAATCAACTTGGCTTCGACTGTCTCTCTCAATGTGTTTCAATCTAGATGGTTACCATACCCTAGTTCGGGCACTTCTCTTCCATTATTCTAGTACAAGGAATCTTCTACTAGGGACACAACTTATTAGAAGAAATCAGCCTTGTTTTTTCTGCATTTGTTCACCTGACAAAGAAACAGTACAAGTGAATCTTTATCAAGGAACAATGCATACTAGAACAACTGTGGCTTTTTCCTTCTGCTGAGTCCATCTTGTAGAATATTCCCTTTAGATATGGAAGACCAGAATCAACCTGGCTTTGACTGTGTCCTCAATGTGTTTCAATCTAGATGGTTACCATAACCTAGTTCGGACACTTCTCTTCCATTATTCTAGTACAAGGAATCTTCTACTAGGGACACAACTTATTAGAAGAAATCAGCCTTGTTTTTTCTGCATTTGTTCACCTGACAAAGAAACAGTACAAGTGAATCTTTATCAAGGAACAATGCATACTAGAACAACTGTGGCTTTTTCCCTCTGCTGAGTCCATCTTGTAGAATAATCCCTTTAGATATGGAAGACCAGAATCAACCTGGCTTTGACTGTGTCCTCAATGTGTTTCAATCTAGATGGTTACCATAACCTAGTTCGGGCACTTCTCTTCCACTATTCTAGTACAAGAAATCTTCTACTAGGGACACAACTTATTAGAAGAAATCAGCCTTGTTTTTTCTGCATTTGTTCACCAGACAAAGAAACAGTACAAGTGAATCTTTATCAAGGAACAATGCATACTAGAACAACTGTGGCTTTTTCCTTCTGCCGAGTCCATCTTGTAGAATATTCCCTTTAGATATGGAAGACCAGAATCAACTTGGCTTCGACTGTCTCTCTCAATGTGTTTCAATCTAGATAGTTACCATACCCTAGTTCGGGCACTTCTCTTCCACTATTCTAGTACAAGGAATCTTCTACTAGGGACTCAACTTACTAGAAGAAATCAGCCTTGTTTTTTCTGCATTTGTTCACCTGACAAAGAAACAGTACAAGTGAATCTTTATCAAGGAACAATGCATACTAGAACAACTGTGGCTTTTTCCCTCTGCTGAGCCCATCTTGTAGAATATTCCCTTTAGATATGGAAGACCAGAATCAACTTGGCTTCGACTGTCTCTCTCAATATGTTTCAATCTAGATAGTTACCATACCCTAGTTCGGACACTTCTCTTCCATTATTTTAGTACAAGGAATCTTCTACTAGGGACACAACTTATTAGAAGAAATCAGCCTTGTTTTTTCTGCATTTGTTCACCTGACAAAGAAACAGTACAAGTGAATCTTTATCAAGGAACAATGCATACTAGAACAACTGTGGCTTTTTCCCTCTGCTGAGCCCATCTTGTAGAATATTCCCTTTAGATATGGAAGACCAGAATCAACTTGGCTTCGACTGTCTCTCTCAATATGTTTCAATCTAGATAGTTACCATACCCTAGTTCGGACACTTCTCTTCCATTATTTTAGTACAAGGAATCTTCTACTAGGGACACAACTTATTAGAAGAAATCAGCCTTGTTTTTTCTGCATTTGTTCACCTGACAAAGAAACAGTACAAGTGAATCTTTATCAAGGAACAATGCATACTAGAACAACTGTGGCTTTTTCCCTCTGCTGAGTCCATCTTGTAGAATATTCCCTTCAGATATGGAAGACCAAAATCAACTTGGCTTCGAATGTGTGTCTCAATGTCTCAAACTTGATGGCTACCATACTCTAGTTCTGGCACTTCTCTTCCACTATTCTAGTACAAGAAATCTTCTACTAGGGACACAACTTACTGGAAGAAATCAGCCTTGTTTTTTCTGCATTTGTTCACCTGACAAAGAAACAGTACAAGTGAATCTTTATCAAGGAACAATGCATACTAGAACAACTGTGGCTTTTTCCCTCTGCTGAGTCCATCTTGTAGAATATTCCCTTCAGATATGGAAGACCAAAATCAACTTGGCTTCGAATGTGTGTCTCAATGTCTCAAACTAGATGGCTACCATACTCTAGTTCGGGCACTTCTCTTCCACTATTCTAGTACAAGGAATCTTCTACTAGGGACACAACTTACTAGAAGAAATCAGCCTTGTTTTTTCTGCATTTGTTCACCTGACAAAGAAACAGTACAAGTGAATCTTTATCAAGGAACAATGCATACTAGAACAACTGTGGCTTTTTCCCTCTACTGAGTCCATCTTGTAGAATATTCCCTTTAGATATGGAAGACCAGAATCAACTTGGCTTCGACTCTCTCTCTCAATGTGTTTCAATCTAGATAGTTACCATACCCTAGTTCGGACACTTCTCTTCCATTATTCTAGTACAAGGAATCTTCTACTAGGGACACAACTTATTAGAAGAAATCAGCCTTGTTTTTTCTGCATTTGTTCACCTGACAAAGAAACAGTACAAGTGAATCTTTATCAAGGAACAATGCATACTAGAACAACTGTGGCTTTTTCCCTCTGCTGAATCCATCTTGTAGAATATTTCCTTTAGATATGGAAGACCAGAATCAACTTGGCTTCGACTGTCTCTCCCAATGTGTATCAATCTAGATAGTTACCATACCCTAGTTCGGACACTTCTCTTCCATTATTCTAGTACAAGGAATCTTCTACTAGGGACACAACTTACTAGAAGAAATCAGCCTTGTTTTTTCTGCATTTGTTCACCTGACAAAGAAACAGTACAAGTGAATCTTTATCAAGGAACAATGCATACTAGAACAACTGTGGCTTTTTCCCTCTGCTGAGTCCATCTTGTAGAATATTCCCTTTAGATATGGAAGACCAGAATCAACTTGGCTTCGACTGTCTCTCTATGTGTTTCAATCTAGATGGTTACCATATCCTAGTTTGGACACTTCTCTTCTGCAATTCTAGTACAAGAAATCTTCAACTAGGGACACAACTTATTAGAAGAAATCAGCCTTGTTTTTTTTGCATTTGTTCACCTGACAAAGAAACAGTACAAGTGAATCTTTATCAAGGAACAATGCATACCAGAACAACTGTGGCTTTTTCCCTCTGCTGAGACCATCTTGTAGAATATTCCCTTTAGATATGGAAGACCAGAATCAACTTGGCTTCGACCGTCTCTCTCAATGTGTTTCAATCTAGATGGTTACCATACCCTAGTTCGGGCACTTCTCTTCCATTATTCTAGTACAAGGAATCTTCTACTAGGGACACAACTTATTAGAAGAAATCAGCCTTGTTTTTTCTGCATTTGTTCACCTGACAAAGAAACAGTACAAGTGAATCTTTATCAAGGAACAATGCATACTAGAACAACTGTGGCTTTTTCCCTCTGCTGAGTCCATCTTGTAGAATATTCCCTTTAGATATGGAAGACCAGAATCAACTTGGCTTCGACTGTCTCTCTCAATGTGTTTCAATCTAGATGGTTACCATATCCTAGTTCGGACACTTCTCTTCCATTATTCTAGTACAAGGAATCTTCTACTAGGGACACAACTTATTAGAAGAAATCAGCCTTGTTTTTTCTGCATTTGTTCACCTGACAAAGAAACAGTACAAGTGAATCTTTATCAAGGAACAATGCATACTAGAACAACTGTGGCTTTTTCCCTCTGCTGAGTCCATCTTGTAGAATATTCCCTTCAGATATGGAAGACCAAAATCAACTTGGCTTCGAATGTGTCTCAATGTCTCAAACTAGATGGCTACCATACTCTAGTTCTGGCACTTCTCTTCCACTATTCTAGTACAAGAAATCTTCTACTAGGGACACAACTTACTGGAAGAAATCAGCCTTGTTTTTTTTGCATTTGTTCACCTGACAAAGAAACAGTACAAGTGAATCTTTATCAAGGAACAATGCATACTAGAACAACTGTGGCTTTTTCCCTCTGCTGAGTCCATCTTGTAGAATATTCCCTTTAGATATGGAAGACCAGAATCAACTTGGCTTCGAATGTGTCTCTCAATGTCTCAATCTAGATGGCTACCATACTCTAGTTCGGGCACTTCTCTTCCACTATTCTAGTACAAGAAATCTTCTACTAGGGACACAACTTACTAGAAGAAATCAGCCTTGTTTTTTCTGCATTTGTTCACCTGACAAAGAAACAGTACAAGTGAATCTTTATCAAGGAACAATGCATACTAGAACAACTGTGGCTTTTTCCTTCTGCTGAGTCCATCTTGTAGAATATTCCCTTTAGATATGGAAGACCAGAATCAACTTGGCTTCGAATGTGTCTCTCAATGTCTCAATCTAGATGGCTGCCATACCCTAGTTCGGGCACTTCTCTTCCATTATTCTAGTACAAGGAATCTTCTACTAGGGACACAACTTATTAGAAGAAATCAGCCTTGTTTTTTTTGCATTTGTTCACCTGACAAAGAAACAGTACAAGTGAATCTTTATCAAGGAACAATGCATACTAGAACAACTGTGGCTTTTTCCCTCTGCTGAGTCCATCTTGTAGAATATTCCCTTTAGATATGGAAGACCAGAATCAACTTGGCTTCGAATGTGTCTCTCAATGTCTCAATCTAGATGGCTGCCATACCCTAGTTCGGGCACTTCTCTTCCATTATTCTAGTACAAGGAATCTTCTACTAGGGACACAACTTATTAGAAGAAATCAGCCTTGTTTTTTCTGCATTTGTTCACCTGACAAAGAAACAGTACAAGTGAATCTTTATCAAGGAACAATGCATACCAGAACAACTGTGGCTTTTTCCCTCTGCTGAGTCCATCTTGTAGAATATTCCCTTTAGATATGGAAGACCAGAATCAACTTGGCTTCGAATGTGTCTCTCAATGTCTCAATCTAGATGGCTGCCATACCCTAGTTCGGGCACTTCTCTTCCATTATTCTAGTACAAAGGAATCTTCTCCAAGGGACACAACATAAGAAAAGAAGTTAGACTTGTTTTTTCTGCATTCAATCACCTGACAAAGAAACAGTACAGGTGAATCTTTGTCAAGGAAGAATGCATACTAGAACAAGTGTAGCTTCTTCCCTCTGCTGAGTCCATCTTGTAGATTTTTCCTAAGTATCCAGAATAGATTACTGCTGCCGCTCAATCTCAGGCTTCATCACCCACTGCTGCTGTTCCTTCTGTTAATGGTGCTGCTTCTTTTTCAGCGGCTCCTGCTTTTTTCTTATTTCATTTTTAGCTCCTTTCTTCTTTCCTCCTTTTTTCCTTCTTTCTTCTTTCCTCCTTTTTTCCTTCTTTTTCCTTCTTTTCTTTCCTTCGTTTTCCCCCTTCCTTCCTTATGTTTTAATTTTGTAGCCTTTTTATTTTTTGGATTATTCTTATTTTATAGATTTTCATTTTTGGGGGACCGTACTTTCCAAATCCCCCCTTTTTTTATATTTTATTTTTTTCTTTTTATAGATTTTTTTTTTATTTTTTTCTAGTGTTTTTAGTTTCATATATGAGATGCTTACTCAAAATTACATCCCATTCCCGTGTGAAGACTCACTAAACTTTCAAGGAGTCCTATTCTCTCGTCCTTGTCCATATTTTCATTTTGTAATTGCTCTATCCTTCTTCTCATTTCCTTGATTTCAATCTCTTTATCTTTGAGATCGGTGCGATCTCTTAGGTGTTTTTCTACGAGTTTCTCATACATTTCAACTATGTTTTGCAGCATTTTTTCATATTCCTCTATTTCTTCAGCCATTTTATTTATTTGCTCTTTACTGTGCTCTCTTTCTTCCTCCAGTTGACGAAGAATCTTCTCTTTTTCTTCCAGTTCACGAAGAATCTTCTCATTTTCTTCCATCTGAATTCGATTTTGTTCCTTCAAATTATTCATCACTTTTTCTTCAGCCATTTTATTTATTTGCTCTTTACTGTGCTCTCTTTCTTCCTCCAGTTGACGAAGAATCTTCTCTTTTTCTTCCAGTTCACGAAGAATCTTCTCTTTTTCTTCCATCTGAATTCGATTTTGTTCCTTCAAATTATTTATCACTTTTTCTTCAGCCATTTTATTTATTTGCTCTTTACTGTGCTCTCTTTCTTCCTCCAGTTGACGAAGAATCTTCTCTTTTTCTTCCAGTTCACGAAGAATCTTCTCTTTTTCTTCCATCTGAATTCGATTTTGTTCCTTCAAATTATTTATCACTTTTTCTTCAGCCATTTTATTTATTTGCTCTTTACTGTGCTCTCTTTCTTCCTCCAGTTGACGAAGAATCTTCTCTTTTTCTTCCAGTTCACGAAGAATCTTCTCTTTTTCTTCCATCTGAATTCGATTTTGTTCCTTCAAATTATTTATCACTTTTTCTTCAGCCATTTTATTTATTTGCTCTTTACTGTGCTCTCTTTCTTCCTCCAGTTGACGAAGAATCTTCTCTTTTTCTTCCAGTTCACGAAGAATCTTCTCTTTTTCTTCCATCTGAATTCGATTTTGTTCCTTCAAATTATTTATCACTTTTTCTTCAGCCATTTTATTTATTTGCTCTTTACTGTGCTCTCTTTCTTCCTCCAGTTCACGAAGAATCTTCTCTTTTTCTTCCAGTTCACGAAGAATCTTCTCTTTTTCTTCCAGTTCACGAAGAATCTTCTCTTTTTCTTCCAAATGAACTTCATTTTCCTTCTTCAAACGACTAATCTCCACTTTTTCTTCGGACCTCAGATCTCCTTTGCTTCTCCGTTGTAATTGCCATCTTTGAATATCCTCCATATAGTGGCTGAAGTCCCTCTGAAGATTTTGAGCTATCGATAGGAGCTTTTCTTGTCCTTCTTCATCAGCTGGAACTTCGTTGCTAAAGTTTTTGTAGCTTGTTGGGTGTACTAGCAGCTCCTCTTCTATCTTCCGACGGAATGTTTCCATTCGGGCATTTATCATATCCTGCGTTCTTTCTTCCACCCGGTTAATCTCATAAGTAACTTTGGCGTCCATTTTATTATGAAATGCTTCCATTGCTACATACTCTTTCTTCTCTTCCAGGAATTCTATTTCCTTTGGTTCATTGGGCCCAGTAGGCTGTTTTTGTTTACTCTTGGGCCGTTCATTCGGACACCAGCACTGCTGGAATTGGAGTACTGCCTTCTGGAGGGCAGATCCCCTGGCCCTTTTAAGGAGGACCTGATGACCTGCTAAATGGGCTCTAAGTGGCATATTCTTTTGCTCGATCGGGATTTCTCTCAAACGATTTTGGATGCCATTCAATAGGTCCTGAACTATGTTACTCCTCAAGTCAAGATGGCTATGTTTCTCTGTGCCAAGGAAATGCACCCTCTCTGTTCCAGACGAGTTTGTGTCGTAGTGTTGTTCTTTCGTCTCTTCGGGAACATACGCTACGCTTTCCACTTCAAACGTATCCTCCAAGTTTTGGTCAGTTGGTTTCCGATGGTCCTCCGTTTCCTCTAATAGTATAGACTCCAATTTAAGTAGGTCCTCACCTATGTTTTCTATTTTTGTGTTAGGGTCATGTTGCTTGTCGAGTTTATTTGTCAGACATTCATTGCTTCCTCGTATTGTTTCGACCATATCTCTGAGCTGTCCCTCTCTTCTATTTACGTCGTCGATAAGTCCTTCTTCTTCTAGCAATTCCACTATCCAACAACCAAGTTCTGATCTTGTTTCCATCAGCTCACATTCCTTCATAAACAATTCATCTTTCAGCTGTCTTATTTCACCTACTTTATCTCTCATATGCTCCCTTTCTACCTCCAGTTCATGAATAATATTCTGTCTGTCTTCCAGCAAAATTTCATTTACTCTCTTTAATCGATTCATCTTTCTTTCTTCTTTTGTCTGACCTTTTTTCTCTTTACTGTGCTCTCCTTCTTCCACAAGTTCACGAAGAATCTTCCCCTTTTCTTCCTCCAGTTTACGAAGAATCTTCTCTTTTTCTTCCAAATGAACTTCATTTTCTTTCTTCAAACGACTGATCTCCACTATTTCTTCAGCCATTTTACTTATTTGCTCTTTACTGCGCTCTCTTTCTTCCTCCAGTTCAAGAAGAATCTCCGCTTTTTCTTCCTCCAGTTTACGAAGAATCTTCTCATTTTCTTCCATCTGAATTCGATTTTGTTCCTTCAAATCATTCATCTTCACTCTTTCTTCAGCCATTTTATTTATTTGCTCTTTACTGTGCTCTCTTTCTTCCTCCAGTTCAAGAAGAATCTCCGCTTTTTCTTCCTCCAGTTTACGAAGAATCTTCTCATTTTCTTCCATCTGAATTCGATTTTGTTCCTTCAAATCATTCATCTTCACTCTTTCTTCAGCCATTTTATTTATTTGCTCTTTACTGTGCTCTCTTTCTTCCTCCAGTTGACGAAGAATCTCCGCTTTTTCTTCCTCCAGTTTACGAAGAATCTTCTCATTTTCTTCCATCTGAATTCGATTTTGTTCCTTCAAATCATTCATCTTCACTCTTTCTTCAGCCATTTTATTTATTTGCTCTTTACTGTGCTCTCTTTCTTCCTCCAGTTGACGAAGAATCTCCGCCTTTTCTTCCTCCAGTTTACGAAGAATCTTCTCATTTTCTTCCATCTGAATTCGATTTTGTTCCTTCAAATTATGCATCTCCACTCTTTCTTCAGCCATTTTATTTATTTGCTCTTTACTGCGCTCTCTTTCTTCCTCCAGTTCAAGAAGAATCTCCTCTTTTTCTTCCTCCAGTTTACGAAGAATCTTCTCATTTTCTTCCATCTGAATTCGATTTTGTTCCTTCAAATTATTCATCTCCACTCTTTCTTCAGCCATTTTATTTATTTGCTCTTTACTGTGCTCTCTTTCTTCCTCCAGTTCACGAAGAATCTCCGCTTTTTCTTCCTCCAGTTCAAGAAGAATCTCCTCTTTTTCTTCCAGTTGACGAAGAATCTTCTCATTTTCTTTCTCCAAACGATACATATTTATTTCTTCAGACGCAAGATCTCCATTACATTCCTCCTGCATCCGCCATCTTTGAACATCTTCCTGATGGCGGGTGAAGTCCCTCTGAAGATTTTGAAGTACCGATAGGGTTTTCTCATGTCCTCGCGTGTCAGGTGGGACTTCGTTGCATTTGTTGAAGTTTGTTAGGTATAGTGGATCAAAACTGGCTTCCAGCATATCCCGAATCCTTTCCTCTAGCTTTTTAGACTTGCTTTCAAATCCAATATCTATTTTATCATAAAGCTCTTCTAATGCCATTTCTAATTTCGACTTTTCCACCTCCTTGCTCCAGGAATCTCTTTCAGGACACACTTCTTCGGGACATTTTTCTTCAGGCTGGTCATCTTTTCTCACATCTTTTTCTGATTCTTGCTTTTTCAGGATCACGTCTTTTGAAACGCCTATTTCCATTGGTTCATTGAGCCCAACAGGCTGGTCTTGATTTCCATTGGGCCCTTCATTCCGACACATGCACTGCTGAAATTCGAGCACTGCCTTCTGGAGGGCAGATCCCCGAGACCTTTTGAGGCGGTCCTGATGACCTGCTAAATGTGCTCTTAGTGCCAGGTTCCTCCCGTGTATGGGTATATCTTTTAAATCCTTTTGGATAGCAGTTAATAGGCTCTGAACTATGTCACTCCTATGGTTAGGATAGGCTAGGTTCACTGTAGACATGAATTGCAAGTATTCTGTTTGATCCAAGCTTGCGTTGTTATGTTCTTCCTGCTCTTCGGGAACACACGCTACGCTTTTTACTCCCAAGTTATAGTTCGAATCAACATTAACAATATCTTCAAGTGTGTACAAGTTTTGGTCGGTTAGTTTCTGATCACTTACCTTCTCATCGCACATCCCATCCATTCCCTGAAGAGTTAATTCAATTTCCATGAGAATATTTTCCATTTTGTTTAGGGAATGTAAGATTCTTCGACTGGATGTTAAGTCCTCTTTTATTTTTCCTTGCAATTTCAATTGCTCTATTGCGAATGGATTATCTTCCTGCTCAGTCTCCCGTCTACCTAATACCTTAATAGTTTCTACAACTTTAAATTGTTCAACAAGTTTATCCTCGAAGAGAGAGAGATTCCTCTCTGTTATAAAATATATCACTGTTCTGAACAGTGCAAATAGCTTATTTCCAGAACCACAGACAATAAAACTTCTTGTATTAGCCATTATGTTGTTTGCTCTGAAACACTGCTTGAGATAGCTATGATTTAAAAAACAAAAACAAAAACAACAACCCACTCCAGGGGAATCGGGAGCTCCGAGAATGCTCTCCATTTGGGATCTGACATCCTCAAAGTCTTCATAGCTTTCCTCAACGATTCCTGAAAACCTGCAGCCAAGGAAGGAATACTTCCCTGACGTAAGAATGAAAGAGTTCTACCAAAGATTTCCGAAGACCTAGACTCAAGAAGAGTTTCCGAAAGAAGCCTTCAAAGTCTTCAAAGCTTTCCTCAACGATTCCTGAAAACCTGCAGCCAAGGAAGGAATACTTCCCTGACATAGAGAATGAAAGAGTTCTACCAAAGATTTCCGAAGACCTAGACTCAAGAAGAGTTTCCGAAAGAAGCCTTCAAAGTCTTCAAAGCTTTCCTCAACGATTCCTGAAAACCTGCAGCCAAGGAAGGAATACTTCCCTGACATAGAGAATGAAAGAATTCTGAAAGAATTCTACCAAAAAAGTAGTAGTCTTCAGCGCTTCCGTAAACGATTCTTGAAAACCTGCAGCCAAGGAAGGAATACTTCCCTGACATAGAGAATGAAAGAATTCTGAAAGAATTCTACCAAAAAAGTAGTAGTCTTCAGCGCTTCCGTAAACGATTCCTGAAAACCTGCAGCCAAGGAATATATAGGAGATGAGGATGAAATATAAGAAAATTATCGATTAAAATCATTTATTGTGACAAATTAATTGATAAACACTTGTAAGAATTAAATTTTTTATCGAGTTTTCTTGGAGATTTGAAAAGATCGCTAACTGACAAATTGCTTTCCTTCCAATTCCTTCTTCCATTGGCGTTAATCTGCTCCAGGGTGTTGATGCTCTCTCTCTCTCTCTCTCTCTCTCTCTCTCTCTCTCTCTCCTGCAGGAGGTTTTGACGTAATCTTTCTAACAAATAAAATAAGCAGAAAAATTAATATATGTAGGTAATAATAATAATAATAATATTAATAATGATGATATTAATAATGATAATAATAACGATTCTCATTACTGATTATATATATATATATATATATGTATATATATATATATATATATATACACACAGTATAGGCTATATATATATATATATATATACAGTATATATATATATATATATATGTATATATATATATATATATACACACAGTATATATATATATATATGTATATATATATATATATATATATATATATATATATATATACAGTATATATATATATATATATACAGTATATATATATATATATATATACAGTATATATATATATATATATACAGTATATATATATATATATATATACAGTATATATATATATATACACACAGTATATATATATATATATATACACACAGTATATATATATATATATATATATCTATATATATATATACAGTATATATATATATATATATGTATATTTATATATATGTATATTTATATATATATATATATATATATACTGTATATATATATATATATATAATCAGTAATGAGAATGTTATCATTATTATTATCATTATTATCATTATTATTATTATTATCATCATTATTATTATTATTATTATTATTATTATTATTATTATAATGCAACCTTATGGAATATTATAATTCATTAAGAATATACTCGATAATAAAAGACCTAGCCGGAGAGAGAGAGAGAGAGAGAGAGAGAGAGAGAGAGACTTTCCCACAAATCACAGGAACTTTCGTATATATCTGGAAGACCTAGGCCTACATGGCTGAGAACTCTGAAGCGCGAAGGGAGAGGAGATGAATGGCTCTCTCTCTCTCTCTCTCTCTCTCTCTCTCTCTCTCTCTCTCTCTCTCTCTCTCTCTCTCTCTCTCGTATATATACGTTCCTTCAGACTCGAGTTTCTCACATGACCAAGATTCAACATTTCCCTTTGCAATCACAACCATTCTGACCAAAGTTACTCTAAAACATACGTTTCTTCAGACTCAAGTTTCTCACATGACCAACATTCAACCTTCCTCTTTTCAATCACAACCATTCTGACCAAAGTTACTCTTAAAACATACGTTCCTTCAGACTCGAGTTTCTCACATGACCAAGATTCAACATTTCCCTTTTCAATCACAACCATTTGGACCAAAGTTACACTAAAACATACGGTCCTTCAGACTCGAGTTTCTCACATGACCAACATTCAACCTTTCCCTTTTCAATCACAACCATTCTGACCAAAGTTACTCTAAAACATACGTTTCTTCAGACTCGAGTTTCTCACATGACCAAGATTCAACATTTCCCTTTTCAATCACAACCATTTGGACCAAAGTTACACTAAAACATACGGTCCTTCAGACTCGAGTTTCTCACATGACCAACATTCAACCTTTCCCTTTTCAATCACAACCATTCTGACCAAAGTTACTCTAAAACATACGTTTCTTCAGACTCGAGTTTCTCACATGACCACCATTCAACCTTTCCCTTTTCAATCACAACCATTCTGACCAAAGTTACTTTGAAACAGATGTTCCTTCAGATTTGAGTTTCTCACATGACCACCATTCAACCTTTCCCTTTTCAATCACCTGTTTGCAGAGGTCGATCTCCTACTAAATATATTATTCTAATTCACCTTGCCTCCATTCTTCTCTATTCACAGCATCATCCAATTAGCGTTCTTCCTTCGTTTCATTTCCAGTCACCCTCTGCATTTCAGGCAACTTCAACATTACTTCGTCCATTTTTGTAGTAAATAAAAATTGACACAGTTCTAGATACAACTAATAATATTCTTAAATCCTTCTGAAACACTTACCACCGTCTTCACCCTAAATATAAGTACACTCTGGCATACTATTCTATCTTATTTCTCTTCCTCTTGTGTTGTTCAAGTTTTGATAGTTTATATAGGAGATATTTATTTTGATGTTACTATTCCTAAAATATTTTATTTTTTCTTGATTCCTTTCCTCAGTGGGCTATTTTCTGTGTTGGAGCCC
This sequence comes from Palaemon carinicauda, assembly GCF_036898095.1. Classification (NCBI taxonomy): domain Eukaryota; kingdom Metazoa; phylum Arthropoda; class Malacostraca; order Decapoda; family Palaemonidae; genus Palaemon; species Palaemon carinicauda. The sequence goes on along the minus strand of NW_027169203.1, from coordinate 151,515 downwards.
TTGGGCTTATAGCATCCTGCTAGGGTTGTAGCATAGCAAGTGATGATAATAATGATGATAATAAAAGGGTCTGTTCCTCTGTGTCATCTCAGAGTAGGGTTCTAGTTGTTAATGCTAAAGACTGTTTTCTTTACATTGTTTTTTAGGATATAGGGACCCAAATATATTTGTGTTCGAAAATACGATTACTAAATATAATATCAACGTTTTACTAAATATCAGTATTTCCCCAGTTTGTATTGTACACTAAACCACTTAAATACATATACTGTATCTCACTTGTGATACTTTAAAAGACCTCACATTTCCCATTATAGACTATAGTTGACAATGATATAGAATTTTCAATTGGCAATTTAGATTCCATTCCAAATGCAGTCAAATTGTTACTATTTCCAGAACCATATTTTGCAAATTGTCGTTCAGTCACACCATAAACGTTTTTCACATAAATCATGGATTTTTCTATACATTCTATTCATCACATTCATGTGTAAAATGGGCTGGTTGTCTCGTCATTTAAAGCATAAACAATTATCTTTCTTTACTCTCTAATAAGTATAAATTTTAATCAATAATCTCAATTTATTTTAATGTTGTTACTCTTAAAGATTTCAGTTTCCTTTCCTCACTGGTGTATTTTCCCTGTTGGAGCCCCTGGGCTTCTAGCATTGTAGCTTAGCAATTAATAATATTTTTTATTTATGAATTTTGTCATATCTGGATATTTTATTCCTATACTGCACAATTTATTTTTAACCTTGCCAAACAATTACATAATATTTCCTAGAATATATCCCATACATAATTCGATGATCTCCTAAAATTTCGTGTCCATATCAGAACTTGCTTAGCAATAAGTAATTTATCAGTTTTATTTGGCTAATAATTATTTGTCATTTTATATGCTTAAGTAAATGCATGTATAACTTTTCCAGACCATTTGGTTAATTTGCATATAATTGATACACACTTTGTATGATTCTTGTATATATACATTAATAACTTTTCCAGTTTTCTTTGGCTAAATATTATGAATGTCACATATGCTTTCAAGTATACAGTACATGCATAACTTTTCCAGGCTACTTGGCAAATTTGCATTTTTTTGTCCATATTCTATGCATACGCATAAGTATTCCAGTCCATTTGGCTAATCCCTATACAGGTGATTCTCATTTTCTATGTCATATATGCCTGACAGGATAGCTGATTCCCATTTTCTATGTCTCAAGTATATATACATAAACTTTCCAGAAATGGTTGGAATCCTGTGTTCCCAGCTGCAGATTGGGGCATACCTGGAACACCGCATCACCTCTTCCCCGGCCGGTACTGGAGGAGTCTGGAAGCAGCCCCATACCACCATCAGTGAGGGGGGGACCCTTGTCGCTCATCCCTGGTACTAAAAGGTCTGCAAACCTATCTTTAAAAAATGGAAAACAAAATAGCTAAAGGCAACTCAAGAGGCAAAATTGACCACTCATTGATCTCTTAAACACCATTTTCTATGCTGTATCTGTGAGAAACCTTCAAATAAAATAAACTTGAATCAATATTTCTATTCTTTGATTACACCCATTTTTTGGTTACTCGTGGTTTTGAAATGAAACTGGTTTTTAATTTTTCTTTTATTTTTCACATTGAAAAAGACTTAAACATGGAAATACAGATTTGTCAGGCAAAACATGGAAATACAGATTTGTCAGGCAAAAAGAAAAGCTTAAACATGGATAACAAATTATGAAATTAACAGACAACAAATTATATGAATAAAGGCAAAAAAAGATTTAGGGCCAAAATTTTTAGGGCCAAAATTTATGAATAAAAGCAAGACTTTGGAAAGTTGACAGACAAAATATTTAAGGCAAAAAAAGATTTAGGCCAAATAATCATAAAATATTTAAGGCAAAAAAAGATTTAGGCCAAATAATCATAAATGAAGGCAACACTCCAACACGAAAATACAAATTTAGAGGCAAACAAATTATGACTAAAAAGCTTTAAGACTTGAACACGAAATACACAAAAAAGCTTTAAGACTTGAACACGAAATACACAAAGTTGACGGGCCATTTGAAATAATGAAACATTTTATTGCCAGAAAACCGGCCAAGCAGCAGCCAAAAAAGAAAAAAAAAATTAAAATCACAATATTCAAAACGTTTACGAAGAGTGTCCAGAAACTGCGTTATATAAGCCCTGGATTACCGGCTGAGGGAGGTTGTATATAGGGGGGGCGGTGCTCCTCTTGATGGCTCTCTCCTCTTGATGGCTCTCTCCTCTTGATGGCACTCTCCTCTTGGTGGCACTCTCCTCTTGGTGGCTCACAGGACTGGCACTCTCCTCTTGATGGCTCACAGGACTGGCACTCTCCTCTTGATGGCTCACAGGACTGGCACTCTCCTCTTGATGGCTCACAGGACTGGCACTCTCCTCTTGATGGCTCACAGGACTGCCACACTCTCCTCTTGATGGCTCACAGGACTGCCACTCTCTCCTCTTGATGGCTCACAGGACTGCCACTCTCTCCTCTTGTGGGCTCACAGGACTGGCACACATGCTATCGAACCTCATTCCTGTGAATAATAAATTCTGAATTAGTATTGTCATATATTATGAAAATGTATAACAGATGTTTTTACATGAAACAATTCCTGACTGATGAAATTTTACTTGAGACTAAGACAAAATATCCCTTCTTTCTCCCTTGAATTCACGAAATCTGATAATTCATGACCATAGCTACGAGAGGAGAAATGAAAGACTTTGATAGGAGTTGTACCCAAGTCCAAATTGGTGATATCAACGGACTTAAGTCCGTCTATGTCACTCATTTGGACTTTGGTATTAACCAATCTAGTCTTCAGTGGCTATAATTATTTACTTATATATTTTGTATACGAAATAAAACTAAGCAAAGATTTTAACGCTAACTCTCAGACAATATACCATGATCAGTTAGGTAAATTCTGAGTTACAATTCAATTATTTCCTTAAAATAAACCCTGATCAGTATGTCAAATTCTGAGAGCTTTGAGTCAATTATTTCCTTAAATTAAACCCTGATCTGTAAGGCAAATTCTGAGAGCTTTGAGTCAATTATTTCCCTAAAATCAACCCTGATCTGTATGTCAAATTCTGAGAGCTTCGAGTCAATTATTTCCCTAAAATCAACCCTGATCTGTATGTCAAATTCTGAGAGCTTTGAGTCAATTATTTCCCTAAAATCAACCCTGATCTGTATGTCAAATTCTGAGAGCTTTGAGTCAATTATTTCCCTAAAATCAACCCTGATCTGTAAGGTAAATTCTGAGAGCTTTGAGTCAATTATTTTCCTAAATTAAACCCTGATCAGTATGTCAAATTCCGAGAGCTTTGAGTCAATTATTTCCCTAAAATAAACCCTGATCAGTATGTCAAATTCCGAGAGCTTTGAGTCAATTATTTCCCTAAAATAAACCCTGATCAGTATGTCAAATTCCGAGAGCTTTGAGTCAATTATTTCCCTAAAATAAACCCTGATCAGTATGTCAAATTCTGAGAGCTTTGAGTCAATTATTTTCCTAAATTAAACCCTGATCAGTATGTCAAATTCTGAGAGCTTTGAGTCAATTATTTTCCTAAATTAAACCCTGATCAGTATGTCAAATTCTGAGAGCTTTGAGTCAATTATTTTCCTAAATTAAACCCTGATCAGTATGTCAAATTCCGAGAGCTTTGAGTCAATTATTTCCCTAAAATAAACCCTGATCAGTATGTCAAATTCCGAGAGCTTTGAGTCAATTATTTCCCTAAAATAAACCCTGATCAGTATGTCAAATTCTGAGAGCTTTGAGTCAATTATTTTCCTAAATTAAACCCTGATCAGTATGTCAAATTCCGAGAGCTTTGAGTCAATTATTTCCCTAAAATAAACCCTGATCAGTATGTCAAATTCCGAGAGCTTTGAGTCAATTATTTTCCTAAATTAAACCCTGATCAGTATGTCAAATTCTGAGAGCTTTGAGTCAATTATTTTCCGAAATTAAACCCTGATCAGTATGTCAAATTCTGAGAGCTTTGAGTCAATTATTTTCCGAAATTAAACCCTGATCAGTATGTCAAATTCTGAGAGCTTTGAGTCAATTATTTTCCGAAATTAAACCCTGATCAGTATGTCAAATTCTGAGAGCTTTGAGTCAATTATTTTCCTAAATTAAACCCTGATCAGTATGTCAAATTCTGAGAGCTTTGAGTCAATTATTTTCCTAAATTAAACCCTGATCAGTATGTCAAATTCTGAGAGCTTTGAGTCAATTATTTTCCTAAATTAAACCCTGATCAGTATGTCAAATTCTGAGAGCTTTGAGTCAATTATTTTCCTAAATTAAACCCTGATCAGTATGTCAAATTCTGAGAGCTTTGAGTCAATTATTTTCCTAAATTAAACCCTGATCAGTATGTCAAATTCTGAGAGCTTTGAGTCAATTATTTTCCTAAATTAAACCCTGATCAGTATGTCAAATTCCGAGAGCTTTGAGTCAATTATTTCCCTAAAATAAACCCTGATCAGTATGTCAAATTCCGAGAGCTTTGAGTCAATTATTTCCCTAAAATAAACCCTGATCAGTATGTCAAATTCTGAGAGCTTTGAGTCAATTATTTTCCTAAATTAAACCCTGATCAGTATGTCAAATTCCGAGAGCTTTGAGTCAATTATTTCCCTAAAATAAACCCTGATCAGTATGTCAAATTCCGAGAGCTTTGAGTCAATTATTTTCCTAAAATAAACCCTGATCAGTATGTCAAATTCCGAGAGCTTTGAGTCAATTATTTTCCTAAATTAAACCCTGATCAGTATGTCAAATTCTGAGAGCTTTGAGTCAATTATTTTCCTAAATTAAACCCTGATCAGTATGTCAAATTCTGAGAGCTTTGAGTCAATTATTTTCCTAAATTAAACCCTGATCAGTATGTCAAATTCTGAGAGCTTTGAGTCAATTATTTCCCTAAAATAAACCCTGATCTGTATGTCAAATTCTAAGAGCTTTGAGTCAATTATTTCCCTAAAATTAAACCCTGATCAGTATGTCAAATTCTGAGAGCTTCGAGTCAATTATCTCCCTAAAATAAACCCAGTGAGGAAAGGAAACAAGGCAAAAACAAATTCTTCAAGAAGAGAAACAACATTGAAATAAATATCGCCTTTATAAAATATATAAACTTGAACCAAACAAGAGGAAGAGAAATAAGATAGAATAGTGTGCCCTAGTACACGTTCAAGCAAGAGAACTCTAACCCAAGACAGTGGAAGTATTTTGATAGTTTATGAATTAATTTACCAGCAAAAATACTTTATATATACAAATGATTGATTATATTAAAACTTTAGTTTTCAAATTACTTACTGTCTATATTTTGATCCGTCTCCTAACGCCTGTTGTAGGTGGCTCCAGGACCAATCAGACAGCGCCCAGCACCCTTCATAGTCCTTCCCCTATTTAGGCTGGTTATGTCGAGCAATGTCTGAAACAAAAATCAAGATGTTAAAAGTACCAAGAACTTATTTTTGAGCTTAAATTATCAGTATAACAACGAAATGTTATGAAAAAATAACATATCACTGTGTGTGTTGAGAAAAATAGCTTCACAAAGAAAAATTTATCCAAACTAGCCCCTTTCCTCCATGAAGGTATGACTATGAAGCCCCCCCCCCCCTCTCTCTCTCTCTCTCTCTCTCTCTCTCTCTCTCTCTCTCTCTCTAAGGTAAAATTCAGCCAAACAGTTCTAGCGATTTTTAAAATATAGTTATTAAATTGATCTCTCCACTATTGTTAAATGCTTCCAGGTGTCCTAGTACACTTGGTGAAAGGCGAAATATGGTGAAATTTCCAAAATTCTGACTAAAATAGATTTCTTGGAATCTAGCTCTTGTATCTAGCTAGCATTTATAGCAAGTCCATTGCATCTCTCTCTCTCTCTCTCTCTCTCTCTCTCTCTCTCTCTCTCGTTTTAAATACCTGTTCGCTAATTGTTTAAGGCTGTTACACAACCTACTCTCAATCTCTATTCCGACTTTAAGTTAATCTAATTGTAGGTAAATCAAAACTTTTAAAGGCGTAGAGAGAGAGAGAGAGAGAGAGAGAGAGAGAGAGAGAGATTGCCTTATAAGTACTTATATAAACGAATTTGGTCAAAACCCATAACACTGTGTGGTCTGGGAGCAATAAAAGTCTGAATGCACATCAAAACTTGCAACCACTCTTTGTCCTCTGGTGCAAAAAGGTACAACTCCTTTTATGCCACGGGAGACTTTTCAGCATCTTTAGCAACCATTAAAAATGCAATTTTTTTGCTTAAATGTCAGACATGAACAGAGCTGATTCTAAGAGCAAGTGTGTATGGCGTTGCATTTTAAATGGTTATGTTTACATGATTATTTCCATATTGTCCTCAATGACAAAATTATTTAACCAGAAAATATGAAAAGTAGGATATTCGTATATATATAGACAATACGCTGTTTTATAATAAGAGCTTTACACCCCTACTCTGAGCGGCCAGTTAAAACACACCCCAACCTCACCCCAACTGTTGAGCAACAATGGTGGGGGTGAGGGGGTGATTATTATAGCTCTTTAAAAGGTCATAGGTCACATGACCTACACCTATCTTGGTATAAACAGTGTAAAAATCTTTAACAGTTAAAAGACACCCCCACTCTCACCCCAACTGTGAGCAACAATGGTGGGGGTGAAGGGGTGATTAATATAGCTCTTTGAAAGGTCATTGATCACATGACCTACACTGAAATTGATATCAACAGTGTAGAAATCTTTAATAGACAAAAAGGTCAATCTAACAAGGGGGATGTCAAAGATCACTTGCTCAATACAGACCTTAAATTTCTGCTACAGTACAGACTGGCCATTCTGTCTTTCTGGAGGCAGTAAATGCTGTCTCTGCTGAATAATTAAACTTACTTTGTTTGTTATTATACTCTTACGTTAATTATTCCTAGTAAATGCAAGTAAATTAATCAAATAAGCAACAATTAGACTAAACGAAAATAGAAGGAAATGTCCGAAATAATAAAGAATAAAAAAAAGTTTTATGACAATATTCCAGAACAAAAGGGGCACTCAGCAGACTGCAGACCTCCGCCGAGGCAACTTATTTATCGACCTTGACCTTGACCTTTCCCCTTATGTATTAATTGGAGAGAATTTCCATATACTGAAATATGAACCAATTTTAAATTCTGTGACAACGATGTCCAAACTTATGGCTGATTACGTGAATTGGACATTTTGCTTGACCGTGACCTTGACCTTTAACCTTGACCTTACAAAATTTAATAATTTCCAGCTTTTTACATAACGGCTAATCCCTGAAAGTTTCATTACGCTACGATTAAAATTGTGGCCAGGAAGCTGTTCACAAACAAACACAAACAAGGGGTAAAACATAGCACTCCTTCCAACTTTGTTGGTGGAGGTAATAAATTAAATAGAAAAAAAAATAAGGTGTCAGCACATTTCAATTTAGCGAATTTCAAAATCAAAACAATTTAAATGAACGTAAATATGAAGTTTTATTAACTTTTAATTATAAAGAAAAACAAACAGGATTTAAAAAAAAATAGATTTTACAAGTTTCACTTGTCTGTAGTTACTCATAATAACTCTAGTCGAGTTCCCCTGTTAGTCGCTAACCTTTGACCTCGATTTTAACCAACAGAATTTTAACAACTACAAGAACACTGTTTACCTCAATTTTTATGTTTCGTTTGACAAATGATCTTATAAAATAAGGTAAGTCAACATACTCCCCATTTAGGTAAGAAACAAATCCTGAGCGATTTACCACAAAATCCTGGGTGATTTATCCCCGAATCCTGTGGGGACCTACCCCTTAATCCTGAAAGATTTATCCCGAGTCCTGTGGGGGATTTATCACCGAATCCTGTGGGGATTTAACCACAAATCCTGTGGGAGATCTTATGGGATTTATCCACAATTTCTGGGGAATTAACCAAAAATTATGGGGGGTTTAACCATGAATTCTAGAGGGATTTAACAACAAATTATAGAGGGATTTAACCATGAATTCTAGAGGGATTTAACCACGAATTTTGGGAGGATTTAACCACGAATTCTGGGAGGATTTAACCACGAATTCTGAGAGGATTTAACCACGAATTCTGGGAGGATTTAACCACTAATTCTAAGAGGATTTAACCTCGAATTCTGGGAGGATTTAACCACGAATTCTAGGAGGATTTAACCACGAATTCTGAGAGTATTTAACCACGAATTCTGGGAGGATTTAACCACAAATTCTAAGAGGATTTAACCACGAATTCTGAGAGGATTTAACCACGAATTCTAGGAGGGTTTAACCATGAATTCTAGGAGGGTTTAACCATGAATTCTGTGAGGATTTAACCACGAATTCTGGGAGGATTTAACCACAAATTCTAGGAGGATTTAACCACGAATTCTGAGAGGATTTAACCACGAATTATGGGAGGATTTAACCACGAATTCTGGGAGGATTTAACCACGAATTCTAGTGGGATTTAACCATGAATTCTGTGAGGATTTAACCACGAATTCTGGGAGGATTTAATCACGAATTCTGGGGGAATTTAACCACGAATTCTGAGAGGATTTAACCACGAATTCTGAGAGGATTTAACCACGAATTCTGGGAGGATTTAACCACGAATTCTGGGAGGATTTAACCACGAAGTCTGGAGATTTAAACACGAATTCTGGGAGGATTTAACCACGAATTCTGGGAGGATTTAACCACGAATTCTAAGAGGATTTAACCACGAATTCTAAGAGGATTTAACCACGAATTCTAAGAGGATTTAACCACGAATTCTAAGAGGATTTAACCACGAATTCTGGGAAGATTTAACCACGAATTCTGAGAGGATTTAACCACGAATTCTGGGAGGATTTAACCACGAATTCTGGGAGGATTTAACCACGAATTCTAAGAGTATTTAACCACGAATTCTGGGAGGATTTAACCACGAATTCTGAGAGGATTTAACCACGAATTCTGAGAGGATTTAACCACGAATTCTGGGAGGATTTAACCACGAATTCTGGGAGGATTTAACCACGAAGTCTGGAGATTTAACCACAAATTCTGGGAGGATTTAACCACGAATTCTGGGAGGATTTAACCACGAATTCTGGGAAGATTTAACCACGAATTCTGGGAGGATTTAACCACGAATTCTGGGAGGATTTAACCACGAATTCTGGGAGGATTTAACCACGAATTCTGGGAGGATTTAACCACGAATTCTGGGAGGATTTAACCACGAATTCTAAGAGGATTTAACCACGAATTCTGGGAGGATTTAACCACGAATTCTGGGAGGATTTAACCACGAATTCTGAGAGGATTTAACCATGAATTCTGGGAGGATTTAACCACGAAGTCGGGAGATTTAACCACGAATTCTGGGAGGATTTAACCACGAATTCTGGGGCGATTTAACCACGAATTCTGGGAGGATTTAACCACGAATTCTGGGAGGATTTAACCACGAAGTCTGGAGATTTAAACATGAATTCTGGGAGGATTTAACCATGAATTCTGGGAGGATTTAACCAGGAATTCTGGGGCGATTTAACCACGAATTCTGGGGCGATTTAACCACGAATTCTGGGAGGATTTAACCACGAATTCTGGGAGCATTTAACCACGAATTCTGGGAGCATTTAACCACGAATTCTGGGAGCATTTAACCACGAATTCTGGGAGGATTTAACCATGAATTCTGGGAGCATTTAACCACGAATTCTGGGAGCATTTAACCACGAATTCTGGGAGCATTTAACCACGAATTCTGGGAGGATTTAACCACGAATTCTGGGAGGATTTAACCATGGATTCTGGGAGGATTTAACCACGAATTCTGGGAGGATTTAACCATGAATTCTGGGAGCATTTAACCACGAATTCTGGGAGGATTTAACCACGAATTCTGGGAGCATTTAACCACGAATTCTGGGAGGATTTAACCACGAATTCTGGGAGGATTTAACCACGAATTCTGGGAGCATTTAACCACGAATTCTGGGAGCATTTAACCACGAATTCTGGGAGGATTTAACCACGAATTCTGGGAGGATTTAACCACGAATTCTGGGAGCATTTAACCACGAATTCTGGGAGCATTTAACCACGAATTCTGGGAGGATTTAACCACGAATTCTGGGGCGATTTAACCACGAATTCTGGGAGGATTTAACCACGGATTCTGGGAGGATTTAACCACGAATTCTGGGAGGATTTAACCACGAATTCTGGGAGGATTTAACCATGAATTCTGGGAGGATTTAACCATGGATTCTGGGAGGATTTAACCACGAATTCTGGGAGGATTTAACCACAAATTAATCGGAGATTTAATCACGAATCCTATGTGGACAACCATGAATACTAGGGGGCGAGTTTAACTCGGAATCCTGCGGGGATTTAACCACAAATCATAGGGGGATTTAACACTGAGTCCTAAGGCAAAACTATTTACACGCTAAAAAAATAATATTGCAAAAACCCTTCTTTAGCATCACGAAATTTAACAGGTTAACAATTTTTTCTTTCTGAATGAAGACAAGACGATTTAGGAGAACAAATCGAGATAGTTGAAAAAAAAAAGAAACTAAAATTGCCTCTGTAAACATTTTCAAACGAACAGTTGTTTCTCCAAAGAAAATTAATGTTTTTACGAACGATATAAAATTATCATGAAGTGGTCACAGATTTCGAGATTTTCAAATAATGGTATTTGTTTGCAAGAGCACTTTTTCCATATACTGCTAAATTATGCATAGCTATTGTTTTCCTCTGTTATTTTTCCATAATTTAGACAATTAGCCACACGGGAAACGATTTAATTATATAAAAAAAAAAACTACAGAATTATGAAAAAAAAACTAGCCAAATTATTCAAAGCTATTGTTTTCCTCTATTTTCCATAATTTAAAACAATTCGCCTCACAGGAAACAGGTTAACATTATAAAAAAAAATAACTACAGAATTATGAAAAAATAACTAGCCTTTTTTCCTCACTAAACGACCTAAACTGACATCGTCAACATAGGAAGTTCGCGATGCTAGAGTATATTTGATTTATATTCAAAATATATACTAAATTAGAAAAATAATTACTGTGTCCATAAAATATACAATTCACAAATAATGACACTTTTGAGTCATTCACTAAAAGAGGAAAACAACTTAAAATATTTTGTAAACAATTAAAATATTTTTTCCTTATGAAGACAAGACATTTTGGGGGAACAAATCGAGATTATAAAAAACAAAAATGCTTCTAAAAACATTTTTAAAGTTATTTCTCAAAAAGGAATTTAATGTTTTAACGAACGATATAAAAATACTATGAATTGGTAAGACAGAGATATCGAGATTTTCCAATAATTGTTATCAAAGCCACAAATAGGCTTAAATGTTCAAAACTACTTCTAAATTAATATCGAATAACAATTACACCTATAATTAATAACAATTAACTACATTTAATATTTAATCACTATATTAAAACTTAACTGATTGATTAATGAAGTGTTTAATAATGACGAATTTATCAAGATTAAGCCCGTAAAAAGGAATGCCTTCAGTATTACAATTATATTAATATAACTTGATTACATCAGGAATTATTATTTTTATTACGTAAATAAGTAACTTGAATATATAATAAATTTAAAAAATACATCAGTAATAAATTAAATACACAAGAAATGGACATATGTTCGCTGTATTGATCAATTAACTAAGTCCGATTAATTATTATAATTAGCATAAGCACAGAGCATACAATGATTTTACAATTGAAAAGGGCAAAACAAAATTAATAACTTCAACTCTAACCAACATTATTCGTGGATAAAAGTCTAAATTTCGTGGCCCACTTGGTACAACCTTCAACTCTCGCCTGTCAGTCACACCTTAATGATAGGTAGTTACTCTACGCTCGCCCTCCCCCCCCCCCCCCACAAGCTGTAACTATTTTTTCCAGTAATATATATATAAAACATTAATTAAATATACGTAATTCATGTGTCAATGACCTCATAAAATAGGTCACAATGTTTAAATGACCTCACAATGACAAAATCGGAGCAATTCTTTCTGAGTTTGAATACCTTAACGTGGTGAAAGGGTTTGTCTATCGTGATCAGAAAAGCTGTACTAGTCAGGGACACCTATACTAGGTTGGTTTGCTCTGAGCGAAGACAAAAATCCCCTACCATTAATGAGCACTGGCCAGCATGATGATGAAAATTGGCCAGACCCCAGACATGGATAAAGACATGTCTGAGGACTTTGTCCTGCACTGAACTAGAAAAGGAACATTTATATATATATATATATATATATATATATACATACATAAGAAATGCAGCCATTTCTAGTCCACAACCGGACAAAGACTTCAGACATGTCTTGAATTATGTCTGGTGTCTGGCCAATTTTCATCATATTTCTTACATTTTAATCAAACCAACATCTTATTAACATATAAAATGTCTACTTATTTCTATAGATTTCATAACTGCAAAATCCTACCAATTAATATATATATAAATTCAAAATCAATTTCTAAATCTACCACTCAACTGACCTTTGATCTTCACACCTCCAGGGCTCGTAGGGAAATGGTCTGAAAACCAAAGAATTTCCATCAGCCAATCACAGGGCTTCAATAGAACCCCTTTGTAAGCCAGTCTCTCATTGGTTTAAAGTTTCATTCTTTGGCTAAGAGGCTTAGAAGCTGTCTTCCTATTGGCTGGAGTCTTCCATTCAATTTTGATTTCAAAGGGTATTTTTAAAACGAAATTATATCATGGACAGAGATATATCCAATAACATATTAAACATAAATTAATAGTAAATTTATGTAAATTGATAAGCCAAATTGGAAATTGGATAAAATCAAAATTTAGATTTATAATAACAGAATTGAAGAACTGAAAGACCTCCTTTGCAAACAAGCAAACAAGGTGGTTGGTTCCTCCAAAAACAGCTGCTGTATTTTGGATACAGAAAGTCACTGGCTGTAATTCAATCTCTGTAATAACTTAAGCATTTATAACCCAAAAAATTTAAGAAAATAATTTCTTTAATATACTTTAGCAATATAAGATACTTGGAATATTTCCAATTCATAATTATTCATGGTAAGAATAATAGTTTTTTGGTCTCCAAATCTCAATTAAATTATTTATAATTATCATAATTATAATAATGAATTCAACAACTTTGATATGAAATTGTCACAGACTCGACTCAACTTGTAAGTTATTAAATGATACATTATTATTATTATTATTATTATTATTATTATTATTATTATTATTATTATTATTATTATCATTATTATTAGCCGAGCTACAACCCTAGTTGAAAAAGCAGAATGCTATAAGCACAAAGGGTGCAACAGGGAAAAATAGTATGAATGAAATAGGAAAAAAACATAGATAAAATATTAAATTAAGATGAATGGTCAAATATTAATAATTTATCTCAATAATAATAAACATCTCTCTCTCTCTCTCTCTCTCTCTCTCTCTCATATATGTAAAAACAATAGAGTAAAGGAAAGCACATTCTCTCTCTCTCTCTCTCTCTCTCTCTCTCATATATGTAAAAACAATAGAGTAAAGGGAAGCACATCTCTCTCTCTCTCTCTCTCTCTCTCTCTCTCTTAGAGTAAAGGAAAGCACATTCTCTCTCTCTCTCTCTCTCTCTCTCTCTCATATATGTAAAAACAATAGAGTAAAGGGAAGCACATCTCTCTCTCTCTCTCTCTCTCTCTCTCTCTCTCATATATGTAAAAACAATAGAGTAAAGGAAAGCACATTCTCTCTCTCTCTCTCTCTCTCTCTCTCTCTCTCTCATATATATGTAAAAATAATAGAGTAAAGGAAAGCACATTCTCTCTCTCTCTCTCTCTCTCTCTCTCTCTCTCTCTCCCACAATTCAACATCTCAAAATCAAACATCAACTAATAACCTGAAATCAAATCACAAGGATGGGTCTAAGTTTCTGATGCCTAAGTTGAAATTGGTAGAACCTTCTGATTAAATACTATTCCTTTTAGAGATAGTGGTATCTTTCATTGTCTCATTTTGTTTTCCAAAAGCTCTCCATCCAATGCTTATAATTTTTAAATTTCGGTCTCGTGTATTGGGGAAACACTTACTGTCTTTCCTAAGTATGTATATTCATTAAAAATCTCTAGAAATCCATCCATAACTCTTATATGTTGTCTCTGCATTTTTATTGAACATTATCTCAGTTTTACTCATATTCAGTTTCAGTCCTACACATCTGCTTTTTCCATTCAAATCTTCTATCATCTTTTGTAATTCCTCGTATGGTTCACTAAACGGATTTTGAGCGAAGCGAAAAATCTATTTTTGGGTGAGGTAGCCATGTCGTCCTGATGGAAGTCAAGTATAACCTAGGAAGCTACTAACGAAGGAACTTCCATCAGCACGACATGGCCCGAGCCCAAAAAACACAACTATGTCATCTGCAAATCTTAAGTTGTTAAGGTATTCCCCCATTTATATCAATTCCTACATTTTCCCAATCTAAATTCTTAAAAACTTCTTCTAAGTATGATGTAGATAATTTAGGCAATGGGGTCTCCCTGTCAAACTCCTTTCTCAATCGCTATTTTCTCACTACCTTTATGTAGTTTAAGGATTACTCTACTTCCCGTATAGATATCTTCAAGTTTTCTAACATAAGATCCATCCATTCCTTGTCTTTAAAAGGGCTTTCATTACTGCTGAAGTTTTGACAGAATTGAAAACTTTCTCATGGCCTATTCCATTCATAGTGGTTTGCCATACTCTGATGAGTTTTCCATTCATACATACACACACCAATATGACAATGAGAATGAGTATTCAAACTTATTAGGAGATCTAGATTCAGATGACAGTGACAATGACCACGATAATTTCAACTTCATCTAATTTCTGTCGCTTATTTACTGGTCAATTGTTTTCTATGTAAAAAAAATACAGCTATTACATTTAATAAGAAAACCATTGAAGGATAGTCTAATATTTCTTTGTATGTTCAAAGGTCAAAGGTCAAGGTTAAAGGTTCACCAGAACGTCAGCCAATCAAGCTCAACACCCCACTGTGGTGTCCAACCACAGCAGTGGTCTCTCCAGTAAACAGCTTAAACTCACGGCTCCGAGCTGGGATCAATCTGCTACCATGCGAATGCTAGGCAAACCAGTCACCACTGTACTAGTCAAGAGGCTAGTAGACTTATGGTACCTTTTTACTCTTAGAAGTGTTTAGTTTTATGATTAATTGATTAAGGAAAATAATTATTTACAATATGTAAAAAAGCTTGAAAAGGGTACAGAACACTACATACATACATATACCAAGGCACTTCCAACAATTTTGGGGGGTAGCCAACATCAACTAATGAAAAAAAGGGGACCTTTCCTCTCTACGTTCCTCTCAGCCTGACAAGGGACTCAACCGAGTTCGGCTGGTACTGCTAGGGTGCCACAGCCCACCCTCCCCTGTTATCCATCACAGATGAAGCTTCATAACGCTGAATCCCCTACTGCTGCTACCTCCGCGGTCATCCAAGGCGACCGGAAGAAGCAGCAGGGCCTACCAGAACTGCGTCACAATCGCTCGCCATTCATTCCTATTTCTAGCTCGCTCTCTTGCCTCTCGCACATCTATCCTCCTATCACCCAGAACTTTCTTCCCTCCATCCATCCACCCAAACCTTGGCCTTCCTCTTGTACTTCCATCAACAGAACACTAAAAATTAAAAATATCTCAAAATTGCCAATTTTTTGGATTCTACTCCCAAAACTACATCTAATATGGCTGTCCTAAAATTTCCTAACAAGTGTGTAATTAGATTTATAAAACTCCTGCTCTAAAATAACAAAATAACAATTTACCAACCTCAAGAGGATTGCTCTTCTAAGATGCTTCACTCGAAACAAAATACAGAAAAAACGGCTGAACTTACATCTTTGTCCCCTTGTAGACTTTACTTTGCACTTCCCGATGTTTTGAAAAGAGAGAGTCATTCTAAGTGTGCTTAAACACTTGGCAACATTTCAATTACTGTACAAGTAAAAAGAACTTAGAATCCTCATCATCATCATCTCCTCCTACGCCTATTGACGCAAAACGGCCTCGGTTAGATTTCCCCAGTCGTCTCTATCTTGAGATTTTAAATCAATGCTTCTCCAGTCATCATTTCCAACTTCCCATTTCCTAGTCCTCCACGATGTAAGCCTGAGTCTTCCAACTCTTCTAGTGCTATGTGGAATCATGGTATGACAAAAATATCCAACAGTTTTTTAGATTTGAGAACAAAGCCCTCAGAAGAATATTGGGAATTGAATGGCAGGACAGGATTAGAAATGAAACTATAAGAGATTACTCGAGTGCCATATGTGGATGAGATCATGGTGAGGGGTAGATGGAGATGGTCTGGACATGCTCTTCACACTCCCCAAGAGAGATTAGTTCACTTAACTTTGAATCAGCTGACTCATTTCCCTGATGAAGCTCTGGTTTTATTATTTCTCCGTTCCCTATCTAAGTAATCTTACCAACACTTAGGTAAAAAAACCCTAAAATACATATTTACCCAAAAGTAGAATGCTCTCCCATTAGTGAATGGAACATTTATGACTTCTCACCAGAGGTCAACTTCCAAGACTTGTTAGAACACACTCTGAAGGATTTTATTGGCAAGCAACTTCTGTCAAGATGAATTAAAAATTCTTTTGGATAATCTTGTCTATACTGTACCTGTAAAGTGGGGTTTGATGAAATAACTGGTCTAAGTCTTTATAAACAAACCCGTACAACGTGCAATTTTGAACGCTCTCTTCTCCCAAAACAGAGATTGTCCAAGATGATCAAACAGGATACACTTCGACTATAAAGTAATCTAAAACCTAATTACCATTACTGTAAAGAGGAAAGCTCCACTTCGAGCTATAGAATGTAAAAAGTCCTGGAAGATGAGGCTATCCAGACAAAGGACACAAATACATACATATACCAAGGCACTTCCCACAATTTTTGGGGGTAGCCGACATCAAACTAATGAAAAAAAAGGGACCTCTCCTCTCTAAGTTCCTCCCAGCCTGACAAGGGACTCAACAGAGTTTGGCTGGTACAGTGCTGCTAGAGTGCCATAGCCCATTCACCCCCGTTATCCACCACAGATGAAGCTTCATAACGCTGAATTCCTTACTTCTGCTACCTCCGCGGTCATCCAAGGTGACCGGAGGAAGCAGCATGGACTTTTGTGAGACATCAAAGGACACAAATGCTCAGTAAAAATAAAATAATATACTGTATCTGAAGCATGAGATACTAATACCATCATCTCTGTGGATACAAGAAGCATCACAGAAATTTTCTTTTGTTTGCAGCATTGGGCGTGATGTTTTTCATGTTCTGAAAAGAATATGTACCTTACTTTAAGTTGAAGGCGATACCAAGATTATCTTCAGTACAGTGGAAGCACGTAGTAGAATCTGCTGATGAATTCAAATTAATTTTGGCATCGTTCAGGCTCACCAATTCAGCCACAAGTTTCTGTGACAATGATGTCCAAACTTACGGCTGATTACGTGAATTGGAAATTTTGCTTGATTTTCTATCTTGACCTTCCAAAATTTAATCATTTCCAGCTTTTTACGTAAGTTAATCCCTGCAAGTTTCATTACTCTACCATTGAAATTGTGGGCAGGAAGCTGTTCACAAACAAACAAACAAACACACAAACAGGGGGTAAAACATAACCTTGAAATTTCTTTGGCGAAGGTAATTAGTTGTTTACCTTAGTGAGCAGAAGGATACTAGGATACAGACTACCAGCTAGGACTTCTATCTTGGACACCCAAGGTCCACAGGAGCTGATTGGTTTTGTAGTGGAGTGGGAATCGACAGAAGATGAAGGAGTTGTAGTATCAGAGTGGGAGGCGCTTAGAGATGATCTCCACTCCTTCGTGCTCTGTGCAACATCTCGATCCTTTTCGACTGGTGCGCTAGAACCACCAGTCTAAATTTCAAGGAGTTAGCAGAGGATTTGAAACCGAGCATTAGGGCCCAAACATTCACTGGACTTCTTTGATAGCATCAAAAGGGATTTTGACGCAGGAAAACTCTAATTTTGGGCTCGAGCCATGTCGTCCTGATGGAAGTTCCCTCCAGCAACTTTCTACTGTATAATATTTCCGCGATTGATATTATAAGAGAATTACCGCCGGGTAGCACGGGGTTCTAGCCCCCGGGACGACTATCCGAAGATATCGTGTATAATCAGGGACGTATCCTTAGATAACCATAGGGGTCTGCACCCTGAATAGACCTTTCCCACTTTAATCCTCTAAGGGGAAGGATAAGTGAGGAGCCATTACATATCCTATCACCTTTCGGTGCTCCCATAAGACCCTGCCGTTCCATTCCTTCTCCGCAGCTTGTTTGCTTCTGTGTGATATTTTTGTGTGCGTCTTTTCTTCTTCTTTCGTAGTTTTTCTTTGTATGTCGGCTCCCTTTTCTTCTTTAAAGTTGAGTACCTACCTCTCTTTGCCTTTTGTTTTTGCTTTGGTTCCATAAAAGGACCTAATGAAGTCAAGAGCTTTTTAAGCTCGCAACCCAAACGTTTGTTAACAGAAGAGTTCATTAGTAACTGGAGTGACATTCCTAAACCTCATATCCATTATAATCAACCAGCCTAATCTTCTCTGGATTTTCCCCTGAAAGCTAATTTTCATTTACATTTGCAACTACCAATCTGTCATGCTACCATTTGATACTTTTCCATCGGGGTAATAGAAACGATTTCACATTTTGCAAGACGATTATTCAAATCGCAATATTGTCCCTGGCACAATACATTGTTTGAGCAATCCACACAATGATTACTAACAGATCCAGGAGAGGACATTACAAATATCTATTCTAAATGGATTCTTTATTTAAATCTGGAACGGGTAATTATACCGGAGTTGAGAAAAAGGATAAAGAGAAGTAAGTCTCTCCTCGCCGAACTGCGGTTTGCAGCTGCCATTATACATCAGATGGAGAACAGGCGGCCGAGAGACGAAAGTCTCGTAAATTGAAAGAAGAGGACATTAAAAAAATCTATTCTAAATGGACACTTTATCTAAATCTGGAATGGGCAATCATATCAGTTGAGAAAAAGGATAAAGAGAAGCGTGTTCGGCCTCACCACACTGCAGTTTACTGCTGCCATTAGACACCAGACGGAGAACAGGCGGCCTAGAGAGACGAAAGTCTCGTAAATTAAAAAAACAGGAAAATTTTAAAGTTTAGGTTAACGTTGAAATAAGTCTGCTGAAAACAAAACAATACGAACATCAGGGGAAGTTCATGGAGAGCAATAAAATCCAACTTCATTGAGATTCACTTACCTACAAAACTTCAGAAAACTTCAGAAAACTTCATAAGGGTTTACTTACCTACAAAAAATAGCTACGTAATACTCTGAAAAGGTTAGGTTCGGAAGTTCGCCTCCGTTAACACATATCCAAGACAGCGTTCATAGCTGACTGAAATATATACAGTATATTAACCCTTTTACCCCCAAAGGACGTACTGGTACGTTTCACAAAAGCCATCCCTTTACCCCCATGGACGTACCGGTACGTCCTTGCAAAAAAATGCTATAAGAATTTTTTTTTCATATTTTTGATAATTTTTTGAGAAAATTCAGGCATTTTCCAAGAGAATGGGACCAACCAGACCTCTCTATGACAAAAATTAAGGCTGTTAGAGCAATTTAAAAAAAATATACTGGAAAATGTGCTGGGAAAAAAAATAACCCCTTGGGGGTTAAGGGTTGGAAATTTCCAAATAGCCTGGGGGTTAAAGGGTTAAACTAATAGTGGGTAATAAAATACATATTTTCATTCTTAAATTTCTTTGTGAATATACAACAGTGCAAATACCAAATAATTTATTAACAAACACAGAATCCGATGACAATCCTTATTCTAGTCCCGTATAATTAGCATTCAATATATAACCATATATGACTTCAAATATATACATATTAACAAAGCTGGTACAGTGATATCTCTGGATACGAAAGTTTCTGCTTACGAAAAATTCAGGATACGAAAAGCGATGCAAAGATTTTTATGCCCCAGTATACGAAAAGCTTACGAGATCCCAACTCGTCGCCGAGAGTACAGTACCTTTTTTTTTCAGGGTATCAACCCTCAATTTAGGTGTACAGGTAACAATACACCTTCACTGATCCAAATGCTTTACATACAGTACCGTAACTTTTATACAGTAGTAAAGAAAACGGACCGTTTTCTTAGGGCTTGGAGGGGATAACTAGGCTATAACTACATTATTGAATAATCTCATGGTGGTTTCTGGAATGGATTAGGCTGTTTTTAACAGTTTGGTTAATTATTGAATGATAGAAATGGCTGCATTGCATGTTTATTACTACAGTTTAGTGTGTTTATGAAAGAAAAGGTGTCTTTTCGTAAGGCTTGGAACGGATTAGGCTATTTACATGTAAAACGCGACTCAGGATACGAAAAAATCAGTGTACGAAACCGTATCCTGAACGGATTACTTTCGTATGCTGAGGCCTCACTGTACTTATAATTGCAATGGTGTAAAAGTTCCAAATCTGTATTTCTTTTTATTGTCAATTTTCATCACTGGAAGAATATTTTACAAACGTAATATTGGCAAGAAGACTTTCCTTAACCCTTTTACCCCAAAGGACGTACTGGTACGTTTCACAAAACCCATCCCTTTACCCCCATGGACGTACCGGTACGTCCTTGCAAAAAAATGCTATAAAAATTTTTTTTTCATATTTTTTATATTTTTTTGAAAAAATTCAGGCATTTTCCAAGAGAATGAGACCAACCTGACCTCTCTATGACAAAAATTAAGGCTGTTAGAGCAATTTAAAAAAAATATACTGCAAAATGTGCTTGAAAAAAATAACCCCTTGGGGGTTAAGGGTTGGAAATTTCCAAAGAGCCTGGGGATAAAAGGGTTAATAAAAAGTTCTCTTGCATCGAATTACAAATTATTCTTTCTAATCGTGCTGATGGAACTTTTCTTATTATTATAGGAAAACTTTCTTCCGTAAGAATTATGGAATAGAACTTTCATTTATATTAAAAAGATAGCTCCCTATATATATAAAAAAGACATTTTTTCTTTAACATAAAAAACAGAACTTTTATTCTCCATAATATGTACAGTAAAACTTTTTATCTTTGTGAAAAGGAACTTTTTTTTCCTCAGCATCCAACGGAGAAATTTCTGAAAACATTATTTTTCTTAATACTAAAGTGAAAATTTTCCTTTGTAATATACAAAGTACAGAACCCAAAATTAAGTAACCTTCTCTAATCTCAAATACAATCTCAACTAAAGTATAAAAATATAATTTTTTAAAAATACATTAATCATAATCATAACTTAGAATTGAATTGATTGGATAACATTCCACATAAATCCTGAAGACAGGAGAACAAAGGCAATACAAATAGACATTTGTATCCGATCTACTCAGACCCATCCGTAGCATACGATGATCATGAAACGGTAGATGAAAAATAAAAATATTTTCAAAGTCTGATTTTTTTAGTAACTATACAAATTCAAGTCCGTTAAAAGGTGTACGGTACGATTTTGTCGTAGCTTGAACTGTTGTTAAACTTTTAACGAGGCAATTGTAGTTACTGGCATGCTGAGGGTGAGCCCCTCCAACCCAACAGTAGGCAATGCACCTGATTTTGAACCTTAGCGGGTTGGCATTGCAACTTAAAAAGACTTAGGTTTGCATTATCATCATCATCATCTTCTACGCCTATTGACGCAAAGGGCCTTGGTTAGATTTCGCCAGGCGTCCCTATCTTTAGCTTTGGTTTGGGCATGCTCTTTGCACTCCCCATGAGAGATTAGTTCACCAAACCTTCAACTTGGCTCACACAAGGCACTAGAAGAGTTGGAAGACTCAGGCCTACGTGGCTGAGGACTATGAAGCGTGAGTTTGTATAGTTGGGAAAAATACAAATTACTTTTTAAAAATTTGTGATTTGTTCCTAAACAAGAACAAACCATCGCTCTTTGATAAGAGACTCATCCTAAGGAAGGCCTCCCTGTAACCAAAACAAGCTGGTTCACTTCCCCAGCATTTGTCAAAGTACTTGATCCTGTAAAGAAGTAGACGTAATGTCTCCTGTGAACCTGCTAGAAATAGGAATGAATGGCGAGCAATTGTGACGCAGTTCCGGTAGGCCCTGCTGCTTCCTCCGGTCGCCTTGGATGACCGCGGAGGTTTTATTATGAAGCTTCATCTGTGGTGGATAACGGGGGGAGGGTGGGCTGTGGCACCCTAGCAGTACCAACTGAACTCGGTTGAGTCCCTTTTCAAGCCGGGAAGAACGTAAAGAGGAAAGGTCCCCTTTTACTTTGTTTGATGTCGGCTACCCCCCAAAATTGGGGGAAGTGTCTCGGTATATGTGTGAACCTACCAACAATCTGGAGATAAAGATATCACATGTGTTAGGTTAGGTCCCAACCAGAAGACAGCTTGACAGTTATGGAAGAACTCGTATCGATCTAGAGCAGGCATGGGAAACCTGCGGCCCCCTGGTGGCCAGTCCCCCAAGACTCTGGGTTACTGAAATAATTTAAACTATATCTATCTATTCCAGTAATCCTCATTATCATCAGGAAATAATCAAACAGTGTCAGTTTTATATAAACATTCATAACAGGGCAAATGAAGCAAGGATGAATTGCAAAAATAAAAAATCAGTAAATATTGGGTAAGTAATATTTCTCAAATATGTGTATTACCATACGGCCCTCACTCACTTTGATAAAGTAAGAGGTGGCCCACACTTGGTGAAAAGTGGCCCATGCCTATCTTGGATGATATGATGTCTGAATATATTATCATTTATAAAAATTGGATTTCTATATATTCTATCCATCCTCCCCTTGCCTTTAAAAAATGTTGCTCGATCGTGTATCGAACGTGAATGCTGCACTCGAAGGGCAGGGGAAGAAAGAGGAAGGAAAGGCCAGTTAATCTCACCTCTCGTTCTAGACTCACGTCAAGACCCTCCTCTCGTAGGACAGCGTTTCCTAACCTTTTTGAAACGATTAACCCAAAAAGCAATCTCGCACTTATCAATTACCCCCATTGAATATATATACCAGGTAATATAGTATTGGATGCTTTTTTTTCACGGTCACCTGATGAACTGCATGGGTCACATAGCCCGCTATTGGATGTATATATTTAATGATCCTCCAAAAAGGCAGTTTTCCATCTTTATGTACTGTACGAGAGGAAGGCCAAGGTTTGGGTGGATTGATGGAGTAAAGGAAGCTCTGGGTGATAGGAGGATAGATGTGAGTGAGGCAAGAGAGCGTGCTAGAAATAGGAATGAATGGCGAGCGATTGTGACGCAGTTCCGGTAGACCCTGCTGCTGCCTCCGATGCCTTAGATGACCGGGGAGGTAGCAGCAGTAGGGGATTCAGCATTATGAAGCTTCATCTGTGGTGGATAATGTGGGAGGGTGGGCTGTGGCACCCTAGCAGTACCAGCTGAACTCGGTTGAGTCCCTTGTTAGGCTGGGAGGAACGTAGAGAGTAGAGGTCCCCTTTTTGTTTTTGTTTCTTTGTTGATGTCGGCTACCCCCAAAATCTGGGGAAGTGCCTTGGTATATGTATGTATGTATGTACTGTATATCAAAATCAAGTTGGTCAAGGTACTTAATCTCAGAGAGAACATCCATTAACCAAAGACTATGAGTCCATTACCCCACCGGGGTAATTTACCCCGAGGTTGGGAAAACACTATTTCCCCGTTAGAGAACTGGGTTTGCTACGCAATCCATTCAGCAACTACCATCTGACCAAGAGGAAAGGTGTCCAAGGATCTGCGGTTGATATCCTGAAAGTTGTCTGGCATTTCCTGAAAGCTGGAGTGCCAAGATATTCGCTGGTACTCTAACCTGAAGCTGTGTTGGTGAGCGGGCCTTCCCTGCCTCCAAGCAGTAACTATCGCCACCTCGTTTCGGCTTCTAACAGCCGTATCCAGCTTCGCCAAAAGCATAATCCTATTGAAGTACGAAGGTTTGGAAACCAATAAGCCAATGATGTCATTGAATGGGACTATATTTTTGAATGATAAAACAGACTATAATGGATAGAAAACAAAAGCCCGGTACTACAAAAAGCTGTCAAAACAAACTATGGTACTTAACATTGGAATGGGTGAAGATGGAGCTTCGGACATGACGAAATAAATCCACGAGTGTGAAAAAAGCCGAGAGCACCACAAAATAACCCACAATTGTAGCAGTCCAAAAAGAAGGATGTTGTTCAGATGGCGCTCGCGTCGGGCGTGGGTGGCGTGGGTGGCGTGACTCTGGTAGGTTGGCTAGGGCCTCTGTATCGGCCCATCCCTTTGACGAAGGAATTAACTAAATGGAAGACAACCTGTGAATAGTGGATTTCACGCGCCTTTGCTTTATACACGACACCCACAAGGTGCTCGCGCGAGGGTAGTAACCTCTGCATTCCATGCTTTTATCTTTCTCTGGTATAATTGGAAGATTTTATCAGAAAAGTGTATTAGAAGGACCCCTTTTCACCGGCCGCCACAGGTCGATCCCCAGAAATAGATTTTTCCTTCGTCAAAATCCCTTTTTGAAGCTGCAGTCAAGTTTACTACAAAAGAAAGATACAAACGACACTTTGTATGAATAAGAAAACTTAATAATAAATGGAATCCTGAATATGGAGGAAATGAAAGCTCTACAAAACCTTAATTATTCAACTCCAATATTAATCAAAAGAAAATTTTCTTCATTATATATAACTGTGTTTATGGATCGAGTTCGTTAATAGCCGAAGGACTACAAATATTTAGAAATAATTTTGTAAACAAACTTGAGTCCGTTAAAAGGACTGACAATATCCTAACCAGCATAGTCTCGCTCTTGCATGAAACCTAACACTGATAGCAGCAGTGTAAGTCCCTGTACCTCGCACCGATACACACTCACCTTAGGAGGGTTTCGGCACAGCGTTGTTCCTCTCAAGAAGCCATGATGAGGAATCAGTCCATATCTGTCAAGTTTAAATAAAGTGAGAAGGAATTGTACAAGATGGGCCTAGACAAGCTTGGTTATATTGATGTAGACAATGCCCTGGTAAAGAGGAGATGGGTCTAGGAATTTTAGGATAAGAATAAACAAGAAGAATCCGGCAAGTTAAGACATTTTACTTCCAGAAGCTTTCATAAGTGTCAGGTTTTACAAACAATGTTAAGAATTAGGCCTAAGTTCTTAGAAATTAGAATAAAGAAAACTTCGAATGACATGTCTCACAGAAAAGAACTTGAGAAACAGTAAGAGAGCAGTTTTCAAGTGTAGCCGAACAGTTGAACTATCTCCTCTATATAATGAAAAAGCTATATCAGTCCTGTGTTTCAGTCGTCGTCTCTGAAACTCTGCAATTGGCGAAGGAGATACAGCAATAGCGATACATCTTCCGCAATCACCGCATCTCTCTCCTGTTAGAGAGGGGGAGATCATTCAGGCAGACGGAGGGTCTTCCAACATGACCGGCAGCGCGTGTGTTAAGATCCTACGAGAGTTGTGAGAACCAATATCTATTCCAACTATAAAACAACTCTTGACACAAGACCAAGCATTTTAACCCTTTTTACCCCCAAAGGACGTACTGGTACGTTTCACAAAAGCCATCCCTTTACCCCCATGGACGTACCGGTACGTCCTTGCAAAAAAATGCTATAAAAATTTATTTTTCATATTTTTTGATAATTTTTTCAGAAAATTCGGGCATTTTCCAAGAGAATGAGACCAACCTGACCTCTCTATGACCAAAATTAAGGCTGTTAGAGCAATTTAAAAAAAATATACTACAAAATGTGCTGGGGAAAAAATAACCCCTTGGGGGTTAAGGGTTGGATATTTCCAAATACCCCGGGGGTAAAAGGGTTAAAGGGTTTGAAAAAACCCATACCAATTACCCAGACACCTTGCAGTGTTGCGTGTGCTGATGTTTTATCCCGCTATGGGACACCTTTTGGTACTCGATCAAGAAGAAAGGTTCCCGGTACCGCACTATCTCCCGCAGGATGTAAAACGTCAACCAGACTTCCCTGACTTCTTAAATAATGTTCAGCTAGTTTTTCTTCAGAAGTTATAGCTAAGACGAGTCAGGGGACACGAGAAAACTCGATGTTCGCCTTCTACAGAGTCGTGCAGGTCAATGACGATGCTCTCCGGGCGAAAGAGATCACAATAGTACAACCAGATGACTATATGTCCTTAGTGTCTTCCGGGATCGAAAGACAAGGAACTCTTCTTCCGACGCAGCTCCAGCGACGTCCAAAGAAAACTAATTCCCTCAGGATCCCATTGTTGCCGTCGTGGTACAGCTACCACGCGACTGAAAGAACAGCAACAGACATGCCACCCGACAAGAACAAGGATGCTGGATAAAAATCGGGTGGTTGAATCAGTAGAACTTCAAAAGTTCAAAGTTGGAGCAAATGCTTTTTTGTTGACCAGGCGGACATGAGTCTTTTTATAGTTTATTTATGACATATTTGTTTTTGATGTTGTTAATAGTTTATATATGACATGTCTGTTTTGACGTTGTTACTTATTTTAGAATAATTTGTTAATTTGTTCTCTTCATTTATTTATTTCCTTATTTCCTTTCCTCACTGGGCTATTTTTCCCTGTTGGAGCCCCTGAGCTTGTAGCATCTTGCTTTTCCAACTAGGGTTGTAGCTTGGATAGTAATAATAATAATAATAATAACTGTAAGTAGCAAACAAAACAGTCACACAATTACAGTTATGTATTAGGAAATACTGTATAGCCTTGGTTTCTTCCCGTGATAACCCTCGAACATGACTGTCTGAAAGAACATTTATTCATCATAACAGCCACATTTGAACGCCGAGAAATATGTCCCTGTACCATCTGACGCCGGAAATCAAACTGAATAATGTGCCAACTACTGTTGCTTCCACGTTAAAAGCTCAAACATTTGTTCAAACTTCGCTGAGGTCGTAACCCTCTCAAAGGTCGAATGTCCGTATTACGTGCTAGAACAAATGTTCAATTTGATGTCTATATGTGTTTGCATATAACAACTTTTTGCCAATGACATGTATCCCATAAGTACTTACAGAGAACACGCTAAGCTTACCCCTTGGGGCTGTGAGCTGGTTATTGTATAATGTTAAAAATGATCAAGAGTTAATCTGATGGATTTCTCATGAAACAAAAACGTTTTTGTTAAAGGATTTCTTTTTGTTCCTGTTCAGGAATATACGGATGAAGTATGACATAAAATACATATAATGAAAATCAAGAGTACTGTAACTGCATAGGAAATGGAGTAACAGATAACAATGATGCCAACCAACAGAAGTATCGAACGATGTGCCGTTATTTACGGGGCGTAACAAATCACAATTACTTTACAATGAAATATCTACAATTAACATAATACAGTATGCCTCGTAAATATAAAATAAAAGATGAAAAATGAACTGAAAATAGAAAAAAATGCAGCAAATTTTCTCTTATCTTGAAAATAATGAAAAATTATCTTTAATACAGTATGCCTCGTAAATATAAAATAAAAGATGAAAAATGAACTGAAAATAGAAAAAAATGCAGCAAATTTTCTCTTATCTTGAAAATAATGAAAAATTATCTTAAATTATCAGAAAAATTAACTGAAAGTAGATAAATTTAACCAGATTACATCAGAAGAAATCTGCGGCACATTT
Source organism: Palaemon carinicauda (assembly GCF_036898095.1). NCBI lineage: Eukaryota > Metazoa > Arthropoda > Malacostraca > Decapoda > Palaemonidae > Palaemon > Palaemon carinicauda. The sequence continues at coordinate 123,591 of NW_027169203.1, read as the reverse complement.
TCTCGCCTCCTCTGCTTGCTCTCCTCTGCTAGGAACGCCGGGTCTCTTCGGCAAGTCCAGGAGGTTGTCCGTCAGACTAACAGGCGCCTCTTTGTCGCCAGCGACGGGAAGACCCTTCGACTGCTTCTTGGCCTCTCGTCTCTTGGGCGTGACCGACGACAGGCTGACGGCGTCGGGAGTGAGGGCGTAGTTGGGCGTCACGGCCCCCGGGGTGCTCGAGCCCCTTCTCGTCAGGGGCGAGGGCGTGTAGGACTGCCGCAGGGCCTTGTCCGTGCCGTACCTGATCCCGAGCTTCGAGCTCAGCAGTCTCTGCGCAGCGGGAGACATGGAGGTCACTCTCTCCGAGGACGAGTGGTGGCCGAGCTTGCTCAGCGGCGAGGCTAAGCTGGACTGGGCCGCGCTCACGGCCTTGGACTTCTTGTTGCGGTGCCGTAGGCTGACCTGCTCGGCTAGCATGTGTCCAAGTCGGTCTCTGAAATCGGAGGGAGACAATTAGCGCCTTATTTTGGTTTATACTTTCAAGGGAATCTTTTTCTTTACCATGTCAAAAGTCTTTTGAGGTCCCCTCACTCATATCATTATCATTTACAAGTCAAGCTATAAGCCTATTTAGATTATTATTATTATTATTATTATTATTATTATTATTATTATTATTATTATTATTATTATTATTATTATTATCAAATGAATGAAAATTTACCAGGTCCCACTAGTCAAATTTGATCCCTACAGAGCTGGCTCAAATTCATTGGAAGATAAAATATATATATTAAATCTTATTCATAAAAAATAAGTTAGAAATTCAAAACCTATGAAAAATACATATTTAAATTTTATCTATTAAGCCGGTACTTTATAAAATCATTAAAATCTGAAAAAACTTAAAATGTCAGATTATTTGCTGCCCAAAACATTTTTGTTTTCATCATCATCTCCTCCTACACCTATTGACACAAAGGGCCTCGGTTAGATTTTGCAAGTCGTCTCTATCTTGAGCTTTTAATTCAATACTTAAAAACAGTATATTCATAAAATCTAAGTCTACTTTGACAAGCACAATGCTGCAAGTAAGAGGGCCACGATCGGCAAAGCAGCCCGGTACGAAAACAGACTTGTAGATTATCATTATTATTATTATTATTACTTGCTAAGCTACAACCCTAGTTGGAAAAGCACAATGCTATAAGCCCAGGGGCTCCAACAGGGAAAATAGCTCAGTGAGGAAAGGAAAACAGTAAAATAAAATATTTCTGGGAGAGTAACAATATTAAAATAAATATCTCCTTTATAAACTATAAAAACTTTAACAAAACAAGAGGAAGAAAAATAAGATAGAATAGTGTGCTCGAGTGTACCCTCAAGCAAGAGAACTCTAAACCAAGGCAGTGGAAGACCATGGTACAGAGGTTATGGCACTACCTAAGACTAGAGAACAATGGTTTGATTTTGGAGTGTCCTTCTCCTAGAAGAGCTGCTTACCATAGCTAAAGAGTCTCTTCTACCCTTACCAAGAGGAAAGTGGCCACTGAACAATTACAGTGCAGTAACCCCTTGAGTGAAGAAGAATTATTTGGTAATCAGTGTTGTCAGGTGTTTGAGGAGAGAGGAGAATATGTAAATAGGCCAGACTATTCAGTGAATGAGTAGGCAAAGGGAAAATGAACCGTAACCAGAGAGAAGGATCCAATGTAGTACTGTCTGGCCAGTCAAAAGACCCCATAACTCTCTAGTGGTAGTATCTCAACGGGTGGCTGGTGCCTTGGCTAACCTACTACCTATATGTAAAGATAAGTATATCATCATCTCCTCCTCCTACGCCAATTGACGCAAAGGGCCTCGGTTAGATTTCGCCAGTCGTCTCTATCTTAGGCTTTTAATTCGATACTTCTCCAAACATCGTCTCCAACTTCACGCTTCATAGTCCTCAGCCATGTAGGGCTGGGTCTTCCAACTCTTCTAGTGCCTCGTGGAGCCCAGTTGAAAGTTTGGTGGACTAAGCTCTCTTGGGGAGTGCGAAGAGCACGCCCAAACCATCTCCATCTACCCCTCACCATGATCTCATCCACATAAGGTACCTGAGTAATCTCTCTTAGAGTTTCATTTCTATTAACCCTTTTACCCTCAGAGCTATTTGGAACTTTTCAACCCTCAACCCCCAGGTGTTTTTTTTTCAAGCATATTTTGCAATATATATTTTTTAAATTCCTCTAACATACTTAATTTTCGTCATAGAGAGATCAGGTTGGTATCATTCTTTTGGAAAATGCCTGAAGTTTCTCATAAAGTTATCAAAAATATGCAAAAAAAAATGTAAATAGCAGTTTTTTGCAAGGACGTACCAGTACGTCCATGGGGGTAAAGGGATGAGTTTTGTGAAACGTAGCAGTACGTCCATTGGGGGTAAAATTGTTAAGTAACGAAAAAATAAAATACCATTTTAAAAGTAATAAGTAATTTTCCTAAGTACAGAAGATCCTCAATATACTTGATAGGTTATAAGAAAAGGTTCGTAAGTTAACCTTTTTACCCCCAAAGGACGTACTGGTACGTTTCACTAAAGACATCCCTTCACCCCCATGGACGTACTGGTACGTGCTTGCAAAATACTGCTATTTACATTTTTTTTTGCATAATTTTGATAACTTAATGAGAAACTTCAGGCATTTTCCAAAAGAATGAGACCAACCTGACCTCTCTATGATGAAAATTAAGGCTGTTAGAGCAATTTAAAAAATATATATACTGCAAAATGTGCTTAAAAAAAACACCGGGGGGTTAAGGGTTGGAAATTTCCAAATAGCCTGGGGGTTAAAGGGTTAAATTTTGTTAAATGTTAGCATAGGGTAGGCCTAACCTGACTCCTATGCCTCCAGCTATAAACGTCAACAAATATGAAATGAAAAATAAATTTATTGCAAATGTTGTTTTGCTTACTATATTAAATGATATAATATTGTTTTATTACAACATTTCTTTATATTATATTTTTTATTTTCAGTTGGATTTCTGTTTTTATCTACGGGTGTTTATAAGACGACGATCTTTTGTACTTGGGAAAAATAGAAATGACTTTTAAAACTTCCTTCATTTTCCTGACTTCGACAAAGATGTTAGGCCTTTTACAGAAGTAATCGTGGTGGTTGTTGTTGTTGTTTTTGTTATTGTTGTTTTTGTTGTTGTTGTTACTACTAGGTAAGCTACAACCCTATTTGGAAAAGCAAGAAGCTATAAGCCCAAGGGCTCCAACAGGGAAAAATAGCCCAACGAGGAAAGGAAATAAGGAAAACCCTAGTTGGAAAAGCAAGATGCTATAAGCCCAAGGGCTCCAACAGGGGAAAATAGCCCAGTGAGGAAAGGAAATAAGGAAAACCTTAGTTGGAAAAGCAAGATGCTATAAGCCCAAGGGCTCCAACAGGGAAAAATAGCCCAGTGAGGAAAAAGGAAATAAGGAAAACCCTAGTTGGAAAAGCAAGATGCTATAAGCCCAAGGGCTCCAACAGGGAAAAATAGCCCAGTGAGGAAAGGAAATAAGGAAAACCCTAGTTGGAAAAGCAAGATGCTATAAGCCCAAGGGCTCCCACAGGGAAAAATAGCCCAACGAAGAAAGGAAATAAGGAAAACCCTAGTTGGAAAAGCAAGATGCAATAAGCCCAAGGGCTCCAGCAGGGAAAAATAGCCCAACGAGGAAAGGAAATAAGGAAATAAATAAACTACAAAAGAAGTAATGAGCAACTAAAATAAAATATTTTAAGAACAGTAACAACATTGAAACAGATTTTCATATATAAACTATATAAAAGACTTATGTCAACCTGTTCAACCTAAAAAACATTCGCTGCGAGTTTGAACTCTTGAAGTTCCAATGATTCAACTACCCGATTAGGATGATCATTCTACAACTTGGTCACAGCTGGAATAAAACTTCTGTCTCGGCAGGTGAACCTACAGCCTCCCCAAAACAACCCCATCCTTAGCTCACAAGGACGGTGAGGTTCCCGACACTACAAGAAACTATTGATCTTTGAGCTGGACTCGAACCCCTGTGAGGTTTTGCAGAATGACACCTATAAGGAGGTTCCCTTTACCTACGCACGCGGAGACCCCGGTCCGTCGTTATGCAAAGGCTGCCACATCATTAGGAACTATTATTACTATTACTATTATTACTTGCTAAGCTACAACCCTAGTTGGAAAAGCAAGATGCCATAAGCCCGAGGGGCTCTAACAGGGAAAATAGCCCAGTGAGGAAAGAAACAGGGAAAATTAAATATCTTAAGAACAGTAACAACATTAAAACAAATATTTCCTATATAGACTATAAAAACCTTTAACAAAACAAGAAGAAGAGAAATAAGATAGAATAGAGTGCCCGAGTGTACCCTTAAGCAAGAGAACTCCAACCCAAGACAGTGGAAGACCATGGTACAGAGACTAAGGCACTACCCAAGACTAGAGAACAATGATTTGATTTGGGAGTGTCCTTCTCCTAGAAAAGCTGCTTACCATAGCTAAAGTCTCTCTTCTACCCTTATCAAGAAGAAAGTAGCACTGAATAATTGCATTGCTGTAACCCCCTGGGTGAAGAATTGTTTGGTGTCGTCAGTTGTATGAGGACAGAGGAGAATATGTTAAGAATAGGCCAGACTATTTGGTGTGTGTTTACGCAAGGGGAAAATGAACCGTAACCAGAGAGAAGGATCCAATTTAGTACTGTCTGGCTAGTCAAAGTACCCCTGACTCTCTGGCAGTAGTATCTCAACGGGTGGTTGGTGCCCTGGCCAACCTACTACCTATAGTTTGTCTCCTGAGAAAAAGATTTCCTAAAAAGTCCCCTTTTCTCATCTTCTTTTCTTAATAGATCTAAAGTGGGCATCTATAGTCCATTTCTTTTAGCGAGGTAGATTTGCACTGACTCTCAACGGTGCCCTTTTAACTCGGAAAAGTTTCCTGACCGCTGATTGGTTAGAATTATCTTGTCCAACCAATCAGCGATCCGGAAACTTTTCCTAGCTAAAAGGGCACCGCTGCGAGTCGGTGCAAATATGCCTCGCTAAAAGAAATGGACTATAGATTATCAATGTTGCTTATCCTTTCATTATTTAACAATGCATTCTTGAATGTCTTATAGTTCTGCTATAGTAAACATTTAATTTTTCTTTATGATCCTCAGTCTAGTATTTTCCGATACAAAAGTAACACATTTCATTGCTTCATTTCTTAATTTAGTAGAAATTTTATGAAAATAATTTTTTGATACACTAATTTCTATGGGTTTGTTAACTGTATTTCTGATTCTAAATTTTTTTTATATCAATTTTTTTTTACATCTCTTGTAGTTTATTTATTTCGTTATTTCCTTTCTTCAGTGGGATACTTATCAATGTTGGAGCCCTTGGGCTTATAGCATCTTGCTTTTCAAACTAGGGTTGTAACTTAGCTAGAAGTAATAATAATAATAATAATAATAATAATAATAATAATAATAATACAGTGATACCTCGGTAGTCGAACGACTCTATACTCGAACAATTCGGAGTTCGACCAAAATTTTCGAGAAATTTTTGCTGCGGTGCTCGACCAAAAATTCGGTACTCGACCAGCCGAACACGTGACGACCGCATGGGCTTTGTGATGATCGCGCCATCTCGGCCACTCTCGCTTGTTCGGGAAGCATCAGTTCTCTCGAGAGCGTCACTCAGACAACGCGCGATCAGCATTCGTTGTGATTTAGTGATTTTCAGTGCTTTTAATTGCTTTTTTAGCTTTCATAATGAGTCCCAAGAAAGTAATGAGTGTTAAGGGGAAGGAGAAGAGGAAAACAGTGCGAACAACGATCGAGTTGAAGAAGGAAATTATAGCGAAATATGAGAATGGTGTACGAGTGTCCGATTTAGCGGTAGAATACGGAATGGCGAAGTCGACCATTTCTACGTTTTTAAAGCATAAAGAAATGATTAAGAAGGCGAATGTTGCAACGGGAGTTACGGCGGTAACTAAGCAAAGGCCACAAGTGATTGAGGAGATGGAAAAGTTGCTTTTAATATTTATTAAAGAAAAACAGTTGGCCGGGGAAAGTGTTAGTGAAGCGTTCATTTGTGAAAAAGCGTTGCATATCTATGAAGAATTAGTGAAGAAAAGTCCGAGTACCAGTGAAAGTGATTCATTTACATTTAAAGCGAGCAGGGGTTGGTTTGAAAAGTTTCGTAATAGAACAGGTATTCGTAATAGAACAGGTATTCATCATTTTCGAAGAATACTGCAGAGGAGGAAGAAACAATTAACAATAGACCAGTTTTTCACAAAAGAAAAGAAAGCTGCTACATCAAAGCCTGTTTCTCCTCCAAAGAAGAGACAAAGAAGAGAAGAAACCCCTGAAATAGATCTGCCCACCCTTTCATTGGAGAGAGAAACAACTCCTGAAGGAGAACTACCCCGCCACATCATGGAAGGGGACTCTCCTTCCAAGCAGTAACCTCCCCCTTCCATCCTCTCCACATCCATCCCTGTATGCCATCGAACCGCTGCTCAAAGGTATGTTCACTACAGTACAGAAAATGGTTTAAAATTGTTTTATTTTAGTACAGTAAATGGTTTAAAATTGTTTTATAGGATTTTCTGACCAATTTCATACACATTTAGATAATTATTGTTGTTTAGGTACACGTTTTATTAATATTTTGGGCCTGTTCGAGTGCTTGGGAACGGAATAGAATATATACCATTATTTCTTATGGGGAAAAAAAATTCGGTACTCGAACAAATCGGAGGTCGAACACGGATCTCGAACGGATTATGGTCGAGTACCGAGGTATCACTGTAATAATAATAATAATATTAGGGGTCCAGTACTCAAATTTCTAATTATTTTATTTTAAACCTTCTGGTCTTCTTCCAATTGCGTGCCTTTTCCTTTATCAATTCGGCCAATGTACCCGATCCCCAAAGCGACCGAGCGCTTCATTGATCAAGCATTAGGCAGAGGCATAGATTTATCACCTGCTCGTCTGATAAAGTCCACAAAGAATTCACTTGCTTCATCATGATCTTGTGAATAAGTGAAAGGAGGCACTTGACCCATATAAAACTTAAACTTATCACAGTTAGCTTTACTTGTATTATAACGCTGAATGGGAGGAATTTGTGCGTCCTGACGTGGTAATTAACCCTTTTACCCCCAAAGGATGTACTGGTACGTTTCACAAAACCCATCCCTTTACCCCCATGGACGTACCGGTACGTCCTTGCAAAAAAATGCTATAAAAATTTTTTTTTGCATATTTTTGATGATTCTTTGAAAAAATTCAGGCATTTTCCAAGAGAATGAGACCAACCTGACCTCTCTATGACAAAAATTAAGGCTGTTAGAGCAATTTGAAAAAATTATACTGCAAAATGTGCTGGGAAAAAAATAACCCCTTGGGGGTTAAGGGTTGGAAATTTCCAAAGAGCCTGGGAGTAAAAGGGTTAATATATGGAAATGGTCACTGCTATATGCCATAAAGGTCGTCTAGTATGATCGTATGTTCGATTCAAACCGACCAAGAATATTGTTGGAACAAAAAGTTGAGTCTATTGAGGAATATGTTCCAGGAGTTTTTGAAAAATAAGTTCTATTATCTTCCTCGTTCAATATACGGAAGTTATGATCATACACTCGTTATTCAATCTTGGAACCATTTGTATTAACCCTTTTACCCCCGGGGTATTTGGAAATTTCTAACCCTTAACCCCCAGGGGGTTATTTTTTTCCCACCACATTTTGCAGTTTATTTTTTTTAAATTGCTCTAACAGCCTTAATTTTTGTCATAGAGAGGTCAGGTTGGTCTCATTCTCTTGGAAAATGCCTGAATTTTTTCAAAAAATTATCAAAAATATGAAAAAAAATATTTTTATAGCATTTTTTTGCAAGGACGTACCAGTACGTCCATGGGGTAAAGGGATGGCTTTTGTGAAACGTACCAGTACATCCTTTGGGGGTAAAAGGGTTAAAGTCTCCAATCAGTAGGAATTCTCCTTGCTTATCTGAAAAACCTTTAGCTACATGTTTCAAATCATAGTTGTTATAGAGTTGATTGTACATATAACTGGGCTCCACAAGGCACTAGAAGAGTTTGAAGACCTAGGACTACATGGCTGAGGACTATGAAGTGTAAAGTATGAGGTGATGAATGGAGAAGTATTGATTCAAAAGCTTAAGGTAGAAACGACTGGCGAAATCTAACTGAGGCCCTTTGCGTCAATAGGCGTAGAAGGAGATGATGATGATGATGAATATTAAAAAAGAGTTAATATTCAAATAAACTTTAACTCAAGATAATTGAATTTCTGATGTGTTAAAAATCCCAGCATCAAATGACATTATTATAAATAATCATCAGAAGGGACTGAACGAGATGCTAAAGAGTAATTTCCTACAGAAGGGATAGTATCATTAGTATGATGTAGTCATACTGCAAATAGGGTTTTAAAACCATTAATATTCTATTGAATTATCTACGGATTTCCTCGGGGCAAAGCATTACTTCAACTTTTCCTGACGATAGATTTGTTTAACTCTTAGCATTAGGGGATTCAGCATTATGAAGCTTCATCGGTGGTGGATAATGTGGGAGGTTGGGCTGTAGCACCCTAGCAGTACCAGCTGAACTCGGCTGAGTCCCTGGTTAGGCTGGAGGAACGTAGAGATTAGAGGTCCCCTTCTTTGTTTTTGTTTTGTTTCATTGTTGATGTCGGCTACCCCCCAAAATTAGGGGAAGTGCCTTGGTATATGTATGTATGTATTGCTTTTTTAATTAGATTTTGGTTTTTTAGATATAATTTCCTGATGTTCATTTTGATTATGATTTGCTTTCCTGATCATTATTTAGATTATGGTTAAGCTTTTCTATATTTAGAAAATTTTCAACATGAATAGTGCCTGTTGCACGCTTTTTTTTATCGGATGATCAACATACATATAACCACTGGGTTATTTTCCCTGTTGGAGCCCATTATAGGGCTTATAGCATCCTACTTTTCCAACTAGGGTTGTAGTTTAGCTAGTAATAATAATAATAATAATAATAATAATAATAATAATAATAATAATAATAATACATACATATACCAAGGCACTTCCCCCAATTTTTGGGGGGTAGCCGACATCAAATATATGAAACAAAAAGGGGACCTCTCCTCTCTACGTTCCTCCCAGCCTAACAAGGGACTCAACCGAGTTCGGCTGGTACTGCTAGGGTGCCACAGCCCACCCTCCCACATTATCCACCACAGATGAAGCTTCATAATGCTGAGTCCCCTACTGCTGCTACCTCCGCAGTCATCTAAGGCACCGAAGGAAGCAGCAGGGCCTACCGGAACTGCGTCACAATCGCTCGCCATTCATTCCTATTTCTAGCACACTCTCTTGCCTCTCTCACATCTATCCTCCTATCACCCAGAGCTTCCTTCACTCCATCCATCCACCCAAACCTTGGCCTTCCTCTTGTACTTCTCCCATCAACTCTTGCATTCATCACCTTCTTTAGCAGACAGCCATTTTCCATTCTCTCAACATGGCCAAACCACCTCAACACATTCATATCCACTCAAGCTGCTAACTCATTTCTTACACCCATTCTCCCCCTCACTACAGTACTTCGTTCCTAACCCTATCTACTCGAGATACACCAGCCATACTCCTTAGATACTTTATCTCAAACACATTCGATTTCTGTCTCTCCGTCATTTTCATTCCCCACAACTCCAATCCATACATCACAGTTGGTACAATCACTGCCCCCAACACTTTGCATCCTTCATTCACTTTCTGACGTACATCTGCTTCCACTCCACTTCCTCAAGTAACTCTCCATTCAACATGACATTCAACCTCGCACCACCTTCTCTTCTCGTACATCTCATAACCTTACTCTTACCCACATTAACTCTCAACTTCCTTCTCTCACACACCCTTCCAAATTCTGTTATTAATCGGCCAAGCTTCTCTTCCGCGTCTGCAACCAGTACAGTATCATCCGCAAACAACAACTGATTTACCTCCCATTCATGGTCATTCTCGTCTACCAGTTTCAATCCTCGTCCAAGCACTCGAGCATTCACCTCTCTCACCACTCCATCAACGTACAAGTTAAACACCCACTGCCAATAACTGAGGAAACTTCTTCCTTGCAGTTGGGCTATCAAGTCAAAGGTTAGGCCGACCGCCATTAACTGTGGTTGATGACTGCAAGGGCATGCGATCGTAAAACCCCTCTGCCAAACCCGATGATTTTAGAAATACGGATGCGGCTAGGGACACCCTGTAAGCATTAGGCAACCAACCCTTTGATGTAGGGATAACGGTGGGAAAGAAGACCCGTAACCCAGAAGTACACTACTAAAGTTTCATAAAACTTATTCACTGTAAAAAGTTTCCGTCATCCTGAGAATGTTATTTAAAGAGAGAGAGAGGGAAATCTATATCATTCAGTTAGATCTAAAGTACAGTCACTTTGTTTTAGTGAAAATTGAAATGACCTTCCTATCAATTTTCACACATCAAAATGGAAGACAAATGTATAAAAACATCCAGTAAATCTCATGAGGTTTCAACACTTATAATTATTATTAGTTGATTAACCAGAGGAAGAAAGCGCACTCCGACATATAATATTCCTCAAGAATACAGTTTGCACTGAAGATTTGAAGCATGTCAACACTGAAATCAACTTCTTTTATTCCCTTGAACGATGAAGAGTTCTAATAAAACCTAAGAGTTCTATTACATGGACTATGTTTCAACTACAACGTATTATTAGTATAATAATACTCTTGCAAATCTCCCTACTTGTTTACCTACATTAACCCTTTTACCCCCAAAGGACGTACTGGTACGTTTCACAACACCCATCCCTTTACCCCCATGGACGTACCGGTACGTCCTTGCAAAAAAATGCTATAAAATTTTTTTTTTTCATATTTTTGATAATTTTTTGAGAAAATTCAGGCATTTTCTAATAGAATGAGACCAACCTGACCTCTCTATGACAAAATTTAAGGCTGTTAGAGCAATTTAGAAAATATATACTGCAAAATGTGCTGGGGAGAAAATAACCCCTTGGGGGTTAAGGGTTGGAAATTTCCAAAGAGCCTGGGGGTAAAAGGGTTAAACAAGAACCTGAATAAGTATATAAACACAAACAAAAGGATACAAACCTATTGGGCACTTTGGGTATTCTGTACGACGGTCCCGGCGTGTGTCTTTTCAAGAGAGGAGTCTGATTTCCATCAAGCTGTATAGGAGTCCCGTCGACTTCGCCCCACGTCATGAAGGGGGAGGCGTCCACGCCGGGCACCGGGGAGGGGGCGCTTACGAAGCTGTACCCGTTGAATTTCGGAGTGTCTTTGCCCAGTTCCTTTCCTGGAATCAGAATGGAAAATAAGTTACATTGGCTCTTCAGCAATGCATCGGAACCTCAACAGACATTGCACCATTTAAAGGAGGTCATTAACCCTTTCACCCCAAAAGAACGTACCGGTACGTTCTTGCAAAACACTGTTAATTACATATTTTTACATATTTTTGATAATTTTATGAGAAACTTCTGGCATTTTCCAAAAGAATGAGACCAACCTGACCTCTCTAGGACAAAAATTAAGCTTTTAAGAGCAATTTAAAAAAATTATATAGCAAAATGTGCTCGAAATTTAACCTTATGGTGGGGGTAAAAGGGTTAAAGGGGGTCACTAACTTACAACCATTCCGAGATACAAAAATAAATCTACTGTATATGAAATCAGTTCCTGTAGGCGCTGCTGCTGCCTCCGGTGCCTTAGATGACCGCGGAGGTAGCAGCAGTAGGGGAATCAGCATTGTGAAGCTTCATCTGTGGTGGATAATGTGGGAGGGTGGGCTGTGGCACCCTAGCAGTACCAGCCGAACTCGGTTGAGTCCCTTTTTAGGCTGGAGGAACGTAGAGAGTAGAGGTCCCCTTTTTTGTTTTGTTTCATTTGTTGATGTCGGCTACCCCTCAAAACTGGGGGACGTGCCTTGGTATATGTATGTATATGAAATCGTAAATTTCAATAATGTATCAAAAATTCATAATGAGATACAGTAATAAAACAATATTATGTATTTTAATACAGTAAGCAAGACGACATTTGCAATATAAAACTACTTGTTTGACTTTTGCGGATGAAAATCGTAGGCCTGCGAGTTAGGTGATGCCTAACGTAGGCCGAAATTTAACAAAACTTGACTTATATACAACTTCTTGGAACTTATTTATAGTTTTGTAAGTTGAGAACTTTCTGTATCTATTTCGCATGCACTAATTGTCTCAGAATTATAGCCCCTTTTATTCAAATTCTGCTACTTCACATACCATACGTCTTCCTATCCTCCTCCTCTTCCTAACTCTTAAAATTTTTTAACCCTTTTACCCCCAGGCTATTTGGAAATTTCCAACCCTTAACCCCCAAGGGGTTATTTTTTTCCCAGCACATTTTGCAGTATATTTGCTTTAAATTGCTCTAACAGCCTTAATTTTTGTTATAGAAAGGTCAGGTTGGTCTCATTCTCTTGGAAAATGCCTGAATTTTCTCAAAACATTATCAAAAATATGAAAAAAAAAAAATTTTTAGCAGTTTTTTGCAAGGACGTACCAGTACGTCCATGGGGGTAAAGGGATGGGTGTTGTGAAACGTACCAGTACGTCCTTTGGGTGTAAAAGGGTTAACTACATTAGGGACAGTCATCTCCAAAGCCTTATTTATGGCTGTGACAGCCTATAGGAAACATCCCTGCCTGCCAATATGCTGGACTGGAGTTTAAAACCCACTCAAGTTTGATAGTTTTATTATGGCTGCCGCCTTACCATCCTTGTGAGCTAGGGATAGTGGTTTTGGGGAAGCCTATAGGTCTACCTGCTGAGTCATCAGCAGCCACTGCCTGCTACCTGGTCTTACCTTGGTTGAATAGGGGGCCCTAGGTTTTGATTATATATGTGATCTGTCTCTGGGGCATTTTCACTGTCCCTTGACTCTGCCATTCATGAGAAATCTTTAACCCTTTTACCTCCAAAGGACGTACTGGTACGTTTCACAAAAGTCATCCCTTTACCCCCATGGACGTACTGGTACGTCCTTGCAAAAAAATGCTATAAAATTTTTTTTTTCATATTTTTGATAATTTTTTGAGAAACTTCAGGCATTTTCCAAGAGAATGAGACCAACCTGACCTCTCTATGACAAAAATTAAGGCTGTTAGAGCAATTAAAAAAAAATATACTGCAAAATGTGCTGGGAAAAAATAACCCCCTGTGGGTTAAGGGTTGGAAATTTCCAAATAGCCTGGGGGTAAAAGGGTTAATCTACCACACGTCTCTGGAGTCTCTTTATTATCTATCCTGTCTATCTACACTATCCCCTATCAACAATAGATTGTCTATCTAGCTATCTCCACTACCTCCTCTCAACAATGCTTAGTTTGCCGACATCGGCTGATTCTCTCGTACCAAACATCATCGTCCATCGTTTATCTGACTTCTTGTATCCATCCATACAGATATTAACCCACTTTAAAGACATGACCATCTAGATCTTTTATATTATTCTGAAAAACGAGTTATAATACATCCATCCATCCATATACCAAAGGCACTTCCCCCAATTTTGGGGGGTAGCCGACATCAACAAAGAAACAAAACAAAAAGGGGACCTCTACTCTCTACGTTCCTTCAGCCTAACCAGGGACTCAGCCGAGTTCAGCTGGTACTGCTAGGGTGCCACAGCCCACCCTCCCACATTATCCACCACAGATGAAGCTTCATAATGCTGAATCCCCTACTGGTGCTACCTCCGCGGTCATCTAAGGCACCGGAGGAAGCAGCAGGGCCTACCGGAACTGCGTCACAATCGCTCGCCATTCATTCCTATTTCTAGCACGCGCTCTTGCCTCTCTCACATCTATCCTCCTATCACCCAGAGCTTTCTTCACACCATCCATCCACCCAAACCTTGGCCTTCCTCTTGTACTTCTCCCATCAACTCTTGCATTCATCACTTTCTTTAGCAGACAGCCATTTTCCATGTATAATACATGACAACTATATATCAACCAATTGACAAAATTTTCGTATAAAAAATGTGATAAAGAGGAATAAGATTAAGAGAAAGTTATGAAAGTATTGGAAAACAGAATGATAATCATAGAGAGAGATATCTTTTGTATTTGTCCTAACCAGAGGATTTTGATAGGAGTATGACTTCGGAGAATCTCTAATGGCCATAAACTATTATCGAGGTCAACACAATTGTCTGATGGATGACTTTGACCTAGGATTTAAGGAGGTGTTTGAAGCGGGCAGTGTAACTTAAAGGTCCCACGTTTGTGTAATGAAAAACACAAATTACTTTAAAAACTTCTTATTTGTTCCTAAATGAAATAAAAACCATTAAATTTTATAGGAGACTTATCACAAGAAAGGCGAAAGGCCCTTTAACCAATCTGGCTGATTAACCGACCCGAGAAATGTCCAACGTACTTTGTTCCCGCTGAGGATTGAAAGTCGTGACTCGGGTCAACCTTCCAATGACCTGAGCTAGACGTCGCAGGTGTTGGGCAAGGTCTCCACCGGGAAATGGACGAGTGTCACTGAAGAATCTATCTCCTTGAGGATATGGCATCCGAGATGTGAGGGACTATACGAGCAATATCCATCATCCCCTTATTATACAAGGAAGGGAGAGATACTTTAGATAAATCAAATTGTAAAGAAAACATCTAACATCCGGTTCAGCTACATAACAGCTGCTAAAGCCCCAGGAGGCGTTAGGAAGAAAAGGTTATTTATTTCCTTTTTTCCTTTCCTCACTGGGCTATTTGTCCCTGTTGGAGCCCCTGGGCTTATAGCATCTTGCTTTTCCAACTAGGGTTGTAGCTTGGATAGTAATAATAATAATAATACTGTACCTACCGCTATCATAAATGAGACACTCCTTGTCCCGTGAGGGAGCTAAACTCGCTACCACAGGTCCCAAAGATAATGTGTCCAAGGACTTATGGGTATACTCCTACAAGTAGCGGACGGTGACGGACGTTTATCTGGTACTTCCAGACCTCCACCTCCAGCACTTACACTAAAGATTCTTCCAGAAGGCTAGACTGGAGCCAATACCTCTGACTTGGTGAGCCAGCATTCCAGACGGCCCTTGTGCAGGCTCTCCAGAAGCTTACCTTGCTTCTGGAGAGCCTGCATGGTCTCACAAAGCCAGAACAAGATCGTATTCATGGAGTTCTTCACTCTTCCACTGCTGAGAAACAGCCTGTGGTGTCGAATTCACAAGAGGTTGCACCGTAGTACCCTCACAGGACAGGAAAACAGAGAAGCAGGTCATCCAAATTGCTATTTTTCTCTAGGAGGGAGGAGATGAAAGATTCACACCAGGTCTTGTGAATAGCAGGGTTTTGGGTCTCAACCGTTGACAAAACCTCCTTCCACCCCTTTGATTGATTCTTATCAAATGAGATGCCATGTAATTTGCCTGCTCAATTCGCCAAGGCAAGTAGAAACACAGTCTTGAGTGTCGGTTCCTTCAGAAAACCTGAGAACTCTTGTTACTTCCCAAGCTGGAGGTCAGAGTTCTCTGGAAGGACAAAGACTGCTTGAGGCTCCTCATGAAGAGGAAAAGTCCAAGCTCTTCAGTCTGAAGACCTGACTGAGCGATAGCTTTACACTAGGGAGATTGAGAGGAGCTTCTCTTGGTGGAGGTTAGCTTTACACTGGGGAGACTGAGAGGAGCTTCTCTTGGTGGAGGTTAGCTTTACACCGGGGAGACTGAGAGGAGCTTCTCTTGGTGGAGGTTAGCTTTACACCGGGGAGACTGAGAGGAGCTTCTCTTGGTGGAGGTTAGCTTTACACCGGGGAGACTGAGAGGAGCTTCTCTTGGTGGAGGTTAGCTTTACACCGGGGAGACTGAGAGGAGCTTCTCTTGGTGGAGGTTAGCTTTACACCGGGGAGACTGAGAGGAGCTTCTCTTGGTGGAGGTTAGCTTTACACCGGGGAGACTGAGAGGAGCTTCTCTTGGTGGAGGTTAGCTTTACACCGGGGAGACTGAGAGGAGCTTCTCTTGGTGGAGGTTAGCTTTACACCGGGGAGACTGAGAGGAGCTTCTCTTAGTGGAGGTATATAAGAAAATAGGCAAATAATCACAAAGAGACAACGACCGGAGAAGTATCGTGTGCTATATACATTACCAATCGTAAAAGATGACCCACTGAGTTGTAGTACAGTTTGACTCATGAATTCCTAGCACACCTCGCTCTAAGGAAGTGCACTCTGTCACACGAGGTGGCAGAAGCGGTGGGCAAGGCTATATACAAGAACTATCAACACAATAAGGGTGGGATAGGGTGTCGTTCCTCGGAGCGAGGCATGCCAGATATTCCAATGTCCAACTGTACCTCTGCAGATGGGGCTGACAGACACAAATGGAGCATTGGGGTAGTTTACTTGGTACATTGAGAAGGAACATCAGCAGATAGGAAAACCATTCTGCATGTGGCCACTGCGAGTCAAAAGGGTTGTTATTCAGACATTCAAGATCGTCGACAGTTTGTTGATTACTCGACGTATCAAGCAGAAGGCAGGAGAGGCGTACATTTGGGTTGTCCCGTGGATGTTGGAGGGCATTATCTATAACTGCCAATAGATTTAGGACAGGTGAGTAAAATGATGGCAGCCTCTCGTTCAGCTGAGTGGCAAACTAAGGCAAGAATTCTTTGAACTCTGATCCAACCCTTGGCTCATGACAGCTGAGCATGTCCACTAATACATTCCGCTTTCCAGGCATGAACCTTGCTGACGGCTTTACTAAGTTACTGAATATCCAGGTGCGTACTTGATTCTCCGACTCGGAAAGAGACTGAGACACGGTTCTTCTTTACTTGTTGACTTGCGCCACTGCAGTAGTGTTGTCGCTAATCAAACTCTGTTGGGAAGTTTACCAGAATTTCCAACAAGCTGATGAAGAAGCTCTTGGTCTTGTGACCATAATCCCTAGTGGTTCTAGTTCCTTATGGTTCCTCAGGTGTGCTATGCTCCCATCTTTGGATGCGCCTGTAAACAGTGGTATCTCCGCATTTAGGGAGTCAGGTGGAACTCCCGTGGTGTTGATTCTATCATTCAGCCACCCAGAGAGATCATCCACAAGTTCTTGTTCCGACAAAACCTGAATGTGGGGGCGAATCGGTGGATGCTCACCAATACTACTTCAAACGTCACTGTAGCGATCTCTGGTGGATATTCCTGTAAGGAGTGAGTTTCTCCTATGACGAAAGACATCCCAGAAAGTGCCACTGCCAAGATGGAAGTCGTCGAGCGACCAGAAACTATCGCACTACCCCTCTGAGTCTATTGATGAGAGCATCTGATGGGAAGAGACTCCCTGCTGCAGTGTAAATCAACATTCCCGGCCACTCTATCCTTCTCTAGGACATGAGACTTCCCTTTTCCATGTTGATCCCATTCCCCAGATCGTGGCAAAAGTTAACCCTTTTACCCCCAGGCTCTTTGGAAATTTCCAACCCTTAACCCCCAAGGGGTTATTTTTTTCCCAGCACATTTTGCAGTATATGTTTTTTAAATTGCTCTAACAGCCTTAATTTTTGTCATAGGGAGGTCATGTTGGTCTCATTCTCTTGGAAAATGCCTGAATTTTCTCAAAAAATTATCAAAAATTTGAAAAAAAAAATTTTTATAGCATTTTTTTGCAAGGACGTACCAGTACGTCCATGGGGGTAAAGGGATGGGTTTTGTGAAACGTACCAGTACGTCCTTTGGGGGTAAAAGGGTTAAGAGATCTGCCTCGATCCTGGAGCAGTTGCCTCTTTGAGGACAACTAAAATCATTCGTCCAGATTTCCCAATAAGTGGATCCTGTTCAAGTGGAGCCAAACTGATACAAGAGTAAACACTCTAAAGCCCAGGGCTTCAAACTGGTACACGACTTCATCAAGGACGAAGTGGAGGTACTCTCTATCGAACAGATGGATTGGTATTTGAAAATACATGTCCTTGAGATAATCAGAGAGCAGCAAATCTTCCTTCCTCTGCTTGCCATTTCCATCTTTAAAGAACTTTGTTGAAGAAACTAGTTCAAAAGAAAGAAATCGATGCCTGGTCTCCATCAGGAACAGCCGACTGAAAAATTCTGGAAAGCAATCTAAGGTGACTTTAAGAGCATTCTTCATCATCACCTTTACCCCCTGCAACGAGCATCAAGGCTTTCATCTATTCCTACCTATGTCACCATTCCTGGTACAGCAAGGCTGGTGGCAATCTCTGCGTCGGACGAAGAAGGCTCCTCCATTGTAGCGGGCAAGGAAACATCAAGGATAGCCTTGTCACATCTCTCCTCTGCAGGTGGTACAGCCAAATATGAGGGAACAATTTCAGAAATCTTCTGGGTCCAAGCGGAGGCCAAAACCTCAAGAAGCTTTTCTGCTGACAGGGCATCATCATTACCTAAATAAGGCAACATCTCACCAAGATCGAGTTCCTTGAGAGAGAAGCAAGCAGGTATTATCCTCACCAGTGGAAGGCAATATTCCTCTCGCTCAAAGGACTCCCCGAGCGTAAGGCGGAGACTCTCTTCCCCTTCTGAATTCCTCTGGAGGACCCAGTCCCAGGGAACGACAAAGGCGACACAGAGGGTTTCGTACACAAACCTAGGAAGGAGGACCTGAGGAGTCCGATGGCAATAAATCTATCTTAAACTTCTTTCACTTCTTTGCATACTATGTCCACGACACAGGTCCCCCCTACACTCACTACTTTGGGAAGACTGCAAGCAATCATATCCTCTGCACAAGCTACAAGGTTGATGGGGACCTACGTTAGTCTTACTCATATATTGGCCGCATCCTCGGCCAGGCCTTTCAAGGCCAAAACCACACGTCTTCCCAAGGAGCTGATATCATCAACATACACACTGAAAAGAGAAAGCATAAAAGGAGCCGAGAGGGTTGCATCATCTCCCAGAGGGGCGGGGGGGTCAACCAGACACAGGTCAGGTAGCTGTGCTTAACTGGATAGAAGGTTTATATCAGTTCCAGCTTTAATGAAATCACGCTCCTAATAAGACTGAATTTGCATTACATGTAGGAACAAACTGACAGTATGAATATAAGAAAGCATTGTGAAAAAAGATAAAATATGCTTCAAATACATCCTCATTATTGACAATCTTAAACTATAAAGCATATAGAATTTTCAAGGCAATAATTTTTAACTACTTCAAGTTAGACGGTTTTCTTTA
The DNA here is from genome assembly GCF_036898095.1 of Palaemon carinicauda. Lineage (NCBI taxonomy): Eukaryota > Metazoa > Arthropoda > Malacostraca > Decapoda > Palaemonidae > Palaemon > Palaemon carinicauda. The sequence continues at coordinate 104,289 of NW_027169203.1, read as the reverse complement.
CAATATAAACTTATCAAAACCATGAACTTTATGATTATAAATTTCTAAAAAATCCTCACTGCTTGAAAAGTATTTTACAATATGAATTTCCTTAAAATTATTTATAATTATTTTCAAATCACTAAGTATGATCTATATTAGCTTTGTCCATCCTTTGGAATACCTCGGCTCCCAAGTTTACCAGCAGCCATATGATTGGAGAGAGAGAAATTGTACGATATTCAAGGGAATAACGATACGTCTCGATAATTACCGTCAACGCCGACTTTCCCCTCCTTCTTGCTAGCTTGGACGGCAGAGGCCTCCAACATGGCCGCCTGACTCAACGTCTCGGTGAAGGGATTGCCCTCGTAGCGGGTGTTCGAGAGGTTCACCTCCCGTTTCTTCCGTTCGGCGGCCTCTATGCATTTCGCTCGGGACATCGGCACTCCTGCGGACAAGAGGATGTGAGTTGTTAACACGTCTGTACGTTAAACTAGATAGAAAATATTAGATATCTTTAAAATCTTAAGCAAAATATAACCAAGTCAAGATGGGTTTGTTTTAGAATTAATTATTCAAGAGATGGGGACATACAGAAAGCTTCAAAAAGCCAATAGGTTAAGTGAATGATGAGGAATATTTATTAACCCTCTTACCCCCAAAGGACGTACTGGTACGTTTCACAAAACCCATCCCTTTACCCCCATGGACGTACCGGTACGTCCTTGCAAAAAAATGCTATTTAAATTTTTTTTTAGCATATTTTTGATAACTTTTTTGGAAAAATTCAGGCATTTTCCAAGAGAATGAGACCAACCTGACCTCTCTATGACAAAAATTAAGGCTGTTAGAGCAATTTAAAAAAAAATATACCCTGTACTGCAAATTGTGCTGGGAAAAAAATAACCCCCTGGGGGTTAAGGGTTGGAAATTTCCAAATAGCCTAGGGGTAAAAGGGTTAAGAGATGGGGACATACAGAAAGCTTCAAAAAGCCAATAGGGTAAGTGAATGATGAGGAATATTTAATACAATAATGAAAATACCTTTATCATGATCTCCTCCTACGCCTATTGACGCAAAGGTATTTTCGCCGATCACCGATAGCGAAAATACCTTACAATAGCGGAATGACATTTATTTGTATCCACAAATTACGGACCTCACACTATCCCTCTTCTAAACCCTTTGTAGTTGGTAAGATTCCAAAAGTTATGACTGAAACACTACTCTTTAAATGGAGGAACAAAGCACAAGGACACCACATAACCGAAAGTTACCCACCCTAACCTAACCTAGCCATATCCTTATCTACTGGGGGCCTATGCAACCACTAGGACACTGCCCCTTAGACCACTGTCTCCATTACCCTAAGACCAAGTCTCAACCCTGTGTTTAACGTACTTCCAAATCGGCTTCCTTACAGGCAAGGTAACAATAAACCATAATACGTAATACCTCAAGATAAAAAATTAATTCATTTCGGAGTGACTTTCATAACATGATTTTTTCATATAATGAAATAAGAGTGAAAAAACCCAAATTATTATTATTATTATTATTATTATTATTATTATTAGCTAAGCTACAACCCTAGTTGGAAAAGCAAGATGCTATAAGCCCAAGGCCTCCAACAGGGGAAAAAAGCCCAGTGAGGAAAGGAAATAAGGAAATAAATAAACGATATGAGAAATGATTAACAATTAATCAAATATTTTAAGAATAGTCACAACATCAACAGATATTTCATATATAAACTATAAAGAGACTTATGTCAGCCTGTTCAACATTAAAACATTTGCTGCAACTTTGAACTTTTGAAGTTCTACTGATTCAACTACCCGATTAGGAAGATCATTCCACAACCTTGTCACAGCTGGAATAATACTTCTAGAGTACTGTGTAGTATTGAGCCACATGATGGAGAAGGCCTGAATACTAGAATTAACTGCATGCTTAGTATTACGAACAGGATGGAACTGTCTGGGAAGATCTAAATGTAAAGGATGATCAGAATTATGAAAAATCTTATGCAACATATGATTCATCCAACATACCTAACTTACATACATACATATACCAAAGGCACTTCCCCCAATTTTGGGGGATAGCCGACAACAACAAGAAACAAAACAAAAAAGGGGACCTCTACTCTCTACGTTCCTCCAGCCTAACCAGGGACTCAGCCGAGTTCAGCTGGTACTGCTAGGGTGCCACAGCCCAACCTCCCACATTTCCACCACAGATGAAGCTTCATACTGCTGAGTCCCCTACTGCTGCTACCTCCGCGGTCATCTAAGGCACCGGAGGAAGCAACGTGAATTTTATTTTTAGTATTTTTTCATAAAACGAAGTGAAAGAATCTTCGTATGCCGTTTCGTAAAATTAGTTTTTCGTATGCAGAAACTTTCGTATCTAGAGGTTTCACTGTATTTCACAAATCGTAAAACTACCTCCACAATATCGCATTTCAGACAAAGATGTACAAGAAGTTTAATTCCAGCTGTGACCAAGTTGTGGAATGATCTTCCTAATCGGGTAGTTGAATCGGTAGAACTTCAAAAGTTCAAAGTTGCAGTAAATGTTTTTATGTTGAACAGGCTGACATAAGTCTTTTTGTAGATATATATGAATTATCTGTTTTAATGTTTTTTAGAACATTTTATTCTAATCTTTCAATACTTCTTATATCGTACACTTATTTCCTCGTTTCCTGTCCTCACTGAGCTATTTTCCCCTGTTGGAGCCCTTGGGCTTATAGCATCTTCCTTTTCCAACTAGGGTTGTAAGTTAGCTAATAATAATAATAATAGTAATAATAATAATAATAATAATAATAATAAAAATAATAACACTTTCCTCCATAAAGAAAATCTATTTGACAAGTTTATATATGAAATATCTGTTTTGATGTTGTTAATATTCTTAAAATATTAGATTAATTGTTAATCATTTCTCATATCGTTTATTTATTTCCTTGCTTCCTGTCCTCACTGAGCTATTTTCCCTTCTAGGAGCCCTTGGGCTTATAGCATCTTCCTTTTCCAACTAGGGTTGTGAGTTAGCTAATAATAATAATATTAATAATAATAATAATAATAATAATAAAAATAATAACACTTTCCTCCATAAAGAAAATCTATTTGACAAGTAATAAGAAAATACAGAACACCCCAAAATAGCATATGATAGTGAATATATTTACTCTTTGTTAATATTCCTATCGAAAAAAATAAGAAATGGTTCTGATATATTTATTGATAGTTTAAGAAAGTTTACACCTGTCCCAACCAACTACGCACAACCCCAAGTGCTGTACAAGAAATATGCCCTCAACCCATTACTTAAGTCTGGAAATACGAGGAGCCTTGTATACTGTAGAAGACATGCTTGATCTATTTCCTTATTTCTTTTCCTCACTGAGCTATCATTTCCTGTTGAAGCCCCTGGGCTTATAGCATCCTGCTTTTCCAACTAGGGTTGTAGATTAGCAAATAATAAAAATAATAATAATAATAATATAAATAATAACCCAGCACTAAAATAAAAGGAAAAGAATAAGCTTAATATAACCTTACCTATAGTTCACCTTCTGGATATTCTACAAGTGTCAACAATTATTATAATGCTTTAATTTACACAGCAAAGGGACCAACTTTTACTGGAAGCGTTGGAGCACTTAATAATGTCTGTTATAACCCTTTTACCCCCAAGCTATTTAGAACTTTCCAACCCTTAACCCCCGGCGGTTATTTTTTTCCAAGCACATTTTGCAGTATATTTTTTTTAAATTGCTCTAACAGCCTTAATTTTTGTCATAGAGAGGTCAGGTTGATCTCATTCTCTTGGAAAATGCCTGATGTTTCTCAGAAAATTATCAAAAATATGCAAAAAAAAAATGTAAATAGCAGTTTTTTGTAAGGACGTACCAGTACGTCCATGGGGGTAAATGGATGAGTTTTGTGAAATGTACCAGTACATCCTTTGGAGGTAAAAGGGTTAAGAGATGGGGACATACAGAAAGCTTCAAAAAGCCAATAGGGTAAGTGAATGATGAGGAATATTTATCAACCCTTTTACCCCCAAAGGACGTACTGGTACGTTTCACAAAAGCCATCCCTTTACCCCCATGGACGTACTGGTACGTCCTTGCAAAAAAATGCTATAAAATTTTTTTTCTTCATATTTTTTATAATTTTTTGAGAAACTTCTAGCATTTTCCAAGAGAATGAGACCAACCTGACCTCTCTATGACAAAAATTAAGGCTGTTAGAGCAATTTAAAAAAAATATACTGCAAAATGTGCTGGGGAAAAAAATAACCCCCTGGGGGTTCAAGGCTGGAAATTTCCAAATACCCCGGGGGTAAAAGGGTTAATGGACCACATTATGTTTTGATTAACTGCCATTTAGAAGGTCCCATCCATTTATATACCAAGGCACTTCCCCCAATTTTGGGGGGTAGCCGACACCAACAATGAAACAAAACAAAAAGGGGACCTCTACTCTCTATGTTCCTTCAGCCTAATTTAGAAGGTAAGTTTGAAATATAAACTGGAGTACTTTACTTCATTAAGGAAATGGCATTAAAACTTAATTAATTTATAAAGCGATACTAATTGGAAATGCTAATGACCCCTCTTCTACGTAACGGTGGATGTCCAAAGTACAGTGATACCTCTGGATACGAAAGTTTCTGCTTACGAGATCTCAACTCGTCGCCGAGAGTACAGCACCTTTTTTTTCAGGGTATCAACCCTTAATTTAGGTGTACAGGTAACAATACACCTTCACTGATCCAAAAGCTTTACATACAGTACCGTAACTTTTACACAGTAGTAAAGAAAATGGACCGTTTTCTTAGGGCTTGGAGGGGATAACTAGGCTATAACTACATTATTGAATAATCTCATGGTGGTTTCTGGAATGGATTAGGCTGTTTTTAACGGTTGGGTTAATTATTGAATGATAGAAATGGCTGCATTGCATGCTTATTACTACAGTTTAGCATATTTATGAAAGAAAAGGTGTCTTTTCGTAAGGCTTGGAACAGATTAGGCTATTTACATGTAAAATGCGACTCAGGATACGAAAAAATCATCCTGAACGGATTACTTTCGTATCCTGAGGCATCACTGTACAAAAGTCCAAACCTCAACCTGGCGCGCCTCTCGACCCCTAAACCAACCGCGCGACTCACCGTCGGGTACGAACATCACCGAGTTGAATGTGTTGAACTTCCAGTTTTCCACCTGCTTGGGTCTTGAGTCGTTCTGGAGCGAGGTGCCCGTGATGGCCAGCCGCGACGCTTCCTCCCGCTGCTCGACCGTGGGCAGACTCAGGTTCGGCGTGTGGTCCTTGTTGTGCTGTTCCTCGGCTTCAAACATCCAGGCGTGCTGAGTTCGAACGGGGGACATACATACGTCAATCAATTGATAATGTTTTTATGTTGAACATGCTGACACATCTCTTTTTATATTTTATTTATGAAAGCCATATTTCAATGTTGTTACTGATCTCAAAATATTTGAATTGTTCATTATTTTTGTTCTAGTTTATTTATTTCCTTTCCTCACTAGGCTATTTTCCCTGATGGAGACCCCTTCGGCTTATAGCATCCTGTTTTTCGACTAGGTTTGTAGCTTAGTTAGGAATAATAATAATAATAATAATAATAATAATAAAAATTAGTGTCATTCACAATGCTAAAATAATCTTATGGAATAGAGACCATGAAAAATTACATATTGAAAGCAAAATTTAATTAAAAAGTCTTTAAAGTAAATTGTAATTTTCCCAACTAGACAAACCATCATTCTTTGATAAGGAGACTCATCCACAGGAAGGGAAGAAGTCCCTACAACCAAAACTGGCTGGTCCACTTTCCCGGGATTTGTCAAAGCACTTGGTCCTCTAAAGGAGCAGATTTGATGAATCAAGTGATTGGTAGACAGTCAAGGATGAACCCCTATCTGTGTTCGTAATATTAGGCAGGCAGTTAATTCTATTAGTCAGGCCTTCTCCATCATGAGGCTCAATACTACACAGTATTCTAGAAGTTTTATTTCACCTGGGAGGAACGTAGAGAGTAGAGGTCCCCTTTGTTTTGTTTTTGTTTCATTTGTTGATGTCGGCTACCCCCCAAAATTTGGGGGAAATGCCTTGGTATATGTATGTATGTGACCAAGGTTTGGGTGGATGGATGGAGTGAAGAAAGCTCTGAGTGATAGGAGGATAGATGTGAGAGAGGCAAGAGAGCGTGCTAGAAATACGAATGAATGGCAAGCGATTGTGACGCAGTTCCGGTAGGCCCTGCAGCTTCCTCCGGTGCCTTGGATGACCGCGGAGGTAGCAGCAGTAGGGGATTCAGCGTTATGAAGCTTCATCTGTGGTGGATAACGAGGGAGGGTGGGCTGTGGCACCCTAGCAGTACCAGCTGAACTCGGTTGAGTCCCTTGTCATGCTGGGAAGAACGTAAAGAGGAGAGGTCCCCTTTTTGCTTCATTGTTTGATGTCGTCTAACCACCCAAAATTGGGGGAAGTGCCTTGGTATATGTATGTATGTATGTGACCAAGTTGTGGAATGATCTTCCTAATCGGATAGTCGAATCAATGGAACTTCAAAAGTTCAAATTTGTAGCAAGTGTTTTTATGTTGAACAGGATGATATAAGTCTATTTATAGTTTATATATGAAATATATTTTAACGTTATTATTTTTAAAATATTTTATTTTAATTGTTCATTACTTCTTATATTATTTATTTTCTTATTTCCTTTACTCACTGGGCTAGTTTTGCCTGTTGAATCCCTTGGGTTTATAGCATCTTGCTTTTACAACTAGGGTTGTAGTTTAGCTAGTAATAATAATAATAATAATAATAAAGATTATATGTTGTCTGAATGTCGTCGTCGTCAGCGCCCACTCGTGTCCGAGTATTGGGTTCTGTCGTTAGCCATCAGCCTCCTATCAGGAGAAGGGTGGAGGAAACGACAGAATGCCAGTAGCTAGGTATATTGTTTTGGGTGGTCGTGGCTATGCAACGGCCACGCACACACACTTGGCCCACATCGTCTTCACCGCGACTCAAGACATATGAGACAGGCGGCTTCTCCGATGTTGGTTGCATCGGGCTGCCGGATTCTTGTTATGTCAAGGCCCGCCTTGTTGCCTGCCCGATAGGCATTGCCCTCTTCCGCCGGCGCTGGGAAGCTCCGCCGTTGGGGTCTTGTTTGGTACTGTATGAACCAAAGGGGTATTAATTTTTCTTAGGAGAAGGCAATACTTGTCTCACTCAAAACAATCACTGTGTTCAAGGCAGGGTTTCAATTCCCCCTTACTAATTCCTCATGAAATCCCAGCCCCGAAGGAAGTTGAAGATGCAGTGAAGAAGGTACTAAAGAACTTCTTCCGCATCAGCCTGAACGTTGCCACCCTTACCCCGATGAACCCCTCTTAGATTTCTTCCTCTCCTTTGAGAATTCTCCCCACTGAAAGAGAAGGAAAATCCTTACAATAATCACAGAGATATTAATGTGTGCAGTCATGCCCCTTGTCCTCTGCAAAAGCTAACAAGTCAGGATCCACACCTGGCTATCATTATCATTAATTCATAATCTAAAAACCTAGTTGGAAAAGCAGGATGCTATAAGCCCAAGGGTTCCAACAGGGAAAATAGCTCAGTGAGGAAAGGAAATAAACAAAAGTAAAATATTTTAAGAAGAGCAACAACATTAAAACATATCTCCTATATAAACTATAAAAACTTTAACAAAACAAGAGGAAGAGAAACAAGACAGAATAGTGTGCCCGAGTGTACCCTCAAGCAAGAGAACTCCAATCCAAGACAGTGGAAGACCATGGTACAAAGGCTATGACACAACTCAAGATTAGAGAGCAATGGTTTGATTTTGGAGTGTCCTTCTCCTAGAAGACTGCTTATCATAGCTAAAGAGCCTCTTCTACCCTTACAAAGAGGAAAGTGGCCACTGAACAATTACAGTGCAGTAAGAACTGCCTGGTAATTTCAGTGTTGTCAGGTGTATGAGGACAGAGGAGAATATGCAAAGAATAGGCCAGACTATTCGGTTTGTTTGTGTGTAGGTAAAGGGAAAATGAACCGAAACCAGAGAGAAGGATCCAATGTACTACTCATGTACCAGCCACAATTATGGCCCAGACAAAGCCGTACGTCTGCCCATTGAAACGCCATAATCAACACAAACGCTCTGGAAAGCAAAAGAGAAAAGCACTAAACAGCCCAACACAAGATATAGGTAATTAGGTCGGTAAAGCACCGAAGCCGAAGTGTAAGTGAGGGTCACTCCCCTTATCGGGATAGGCATCTATGCTTGCCTCATTAAAAGTTTATCTGTTCTTCCAACTTCACTGAAGTTATACTCCTGGTAAAGAACAGAGGTTTGTATTATGTACAGGAACAAGACTCTGATATATCCTCTCCAGAATTTACCAGATCCAAAAAAGAAAAACAGCTGCGCTCACTCACCTTCAACCTGAATTTGGCTTCGATTTACCTGATCCAAAATAGGAAAACAGCTGCACTCACTCACATTCAACCTGAATTTGGCTTCGATTTACCTGATCCAAAAAAGAAAAACACAGCTGCGCTCACTCACCTTCAACCTGAATTTGGCTTTGATTTACCTGCTCCAAAAAAGAAAAACAGCTGCGCTCACTCACCTTCAACCTGAACTTGGCTTCGTTCTTCTTCATTAAGTGCTCAAAACTCTCGTTGTCTTCGCTCGTGTGGGAATTGAGAAACTCGTCCAGGGACATCTTCGCCACGTCCACGTTGTCGTCGTCCTTACTCTCCGCATTTTCCTTCGCGTCCCGGGCCGACTTGGGCGAGCCTTCCCGACCGCCTATGAGCGGCGTCGCGTCGCCCGTGTTCGACAGCGGGGTCTCGAAGGTGGCCGGGCTGTCCTCAACGTTTCGGAACGAAGACGAGTCCCCGTTGGAGTACTTGGCATAGAACTCCCTCAACTTGAGGATGTCGTTGGCCTCTTTGGCTTCGAGGTATTCCACTCTTTCTTTTAGATTTTCCAGGTCAGGGAAGAAGTCCCTCTCGATGATCCGCTCTACTTCCTGGAAACAAATAAATCATTAATATTTGAACTGGAAGTCCTATTTATACCTTCATAAGTGTACATGACAGTATTATACAAAAAGTCCCTCCACTTCTACTAAATAGGTTCCAAGAAGCTGTTTGTAATTCAAATTCTGTTAAATTTTGGCATCACCTAAATCCCATCCCTAAGATTTTCAGCTCCAAAACTCAATAAATGGTATAATTTCATACTGCAAATGTCTTCTTGCTTACTGCATTAAATCATATACTGTAATATTGTTTAACCCTTTTACCCCCAAAGGACGTACTGGTACGTTTCACAAAACTCATCCCTTTACCCCCATGGACGTACCGGTATGTTCTTGCAAAAAACTGCTATTTAAATTTTTCTTTGCATATTTTTTATAATTTTTTGAGAAACTTCAGGCATTTTCCAAGAGAATGAGACCAACCTAACCTCTCTATGACGAAAATTAAGGCTGTTAGAGCTATTTAAAAAAAAATTATACTGCAAAATGTGCTTGAGAAAAAATAACCCCTGGGGGTTAAGGGTTGGAAATTTCCAAATAGCCTGGGGGTAAAAGGGTTAACTACAGTATTTCATAATGAACTTTGAATACAATATCCGATATATACAATTTCAGTTGGATTTGTGTTACCATCTCTGAATGTTTATAAGTGTTAGTAAGCCGAACACCTTCTACTTACTTTCACAAAAGTGTCTTCGTCCAACACTTTCTTCCTCTTCCTCGGAGGAGGCACGTCGGGTTTCTTGAAGACGCTGTTGTCGGTTTCTGAAACCACCAAGGCCCCTGCTGAAGATGGTCGTGAATCTAGCTGGCTCATCGCGGGATCTATTTCTGAAACGACGGGACATTCATTAACTTCATGCGGCAATTTGGTGATTATTATAATTTTAATCATGTATATTCAAGTTTATGGTTTTTTATAACCTCGATTTAAAACAAAATTTGCTGCCTATTACCATTTTATCTATTCTGGCTAATTTATTTTTATTTATTATTACTATTATTGTTGTTATTGATCACGAATTAGATATTTTCTTAGAAATCCCTCTGAAAACTCTCATCGTATTGATAACTGCTTGATTCTACCAAATGAACCATATACTTTTATAACTATCTTGACCCTTTTACCCCCGGGCTATTTGGAAATTTCCAACCCTTAACCCCCAAGGGGTTATTTTTATCCCATCACATTTTCCAGTATACTTTTTTTAAATTGCTCTAACAGGCTTAATTTTTGTCTTAAAGAGGTCAGGTTGGTCTCATTCTCTTGGAAAATGCCTGAATTTTCTCAAAGAATTATCAAAAATATGAAAAAAAAAATTTTATAGCATTTTTTTGCAAGGACGTACCGGTACGTCCATGGGGGTAAAGGGATGGCTTTTGTGAAACGTACCAGTACGTCCTTTGGGGGTAAAAGGGTTAAACTTGATGCATTTCTGACCATTAGCGCTATACTCAATTATTTTAAACGAGGCGCATTTGCATCGACTCGCAGCGGTGCCCTTTTAGCTCGGAAAAAGTTTCCTGCTAGCTGATTGGTTAGAATCACGTTTTCTAACCAATCAGCGATTAGGAAACTTTTCTGAGCTAAAAAGACACCCTTGCAAGTCGGTGCAAAGCACTCATTCATCGTCTTTAAGCTTTCCGCCCAAACCCAAAATCTTACGGATGGTTTGCATACGCGCAGAAACGGATTATATTTCACTAAATATAACTCTTTGTTGGAGAGCAATTCCATTAAATGTACTTAACCCTTTTACCCCCAAAGGACGTACTGGTACGTTTCACAAAAGCCATCCCTTTACCCCCATGGACGTACCGGTACGTCCTTGCAAAAAAATGCCATAAAAATTATTTTTTTCATATTTTTGATAATTTTTTGAGAAAATTCAGGCATTTTCCAAGAGAATGAGACCAACCTGACCTCTCTAAAACAAAAATTAAGGCTGTTAGAGCAATTTAGAAAAAATATACACCAAAATGTGCTGGGAAAAAAATAACCCTTTGAGGGTTAAGGGTTGGAAATTTCCAAATAGCCTGGGGGTATAAGGGTTAATTAACACCGATGGTAGTTTGCAGAATAGCATGTGCACCCCTTAATTACTTAAATTAGAGGTAATTGGATGTCGTTTGTTCAATAACAGATGCGCACGTTAATTACACAAATTAAACGTAATTGTCAATGGTTTGTAGAATGCCGGACACACCTACTCACTACTCAAATTAGAGGTAATTTGGAGTTATTTGTAGAATGGCAGACACGTCTACTAACTACTCAAATTGGAGGTAATTTGGAGTTATTGGTAGAATGGCGGACACGTCTACTAACTACTCAAACTGGAGGTAATTTGGAGTTATTGGTAGAATGGCGGACACGTCTACTAACTACTCAAACTGGAGGTAATTTGGAGTTATTGGTAGAATGGCGGACACGTCTACTAACTACTCAAACTGGAGGTAATTTGGAGTTATTGGTAGAATGGCAGACACGTCTACTAACTACTCAAACTGGAGGTAATTTGGAGTTATTGGTAGAATGGCAGACACGTCTACTAACTACTCAAATTAGAGGTAATTTGGAGTTATTTGTAGAATGGCGGACACGCATGTTAATTACACAAATTAAACGTAATTGAGTAATGTTTGTAGAATGGCGGACACCCCCCGCTAATTACTCAAACCAGAGGTAATTCATATTTTTTTTGTAGAATGACAGACGCGCACATTAATTACACAAAATAAACGTAATTGAGTAATGTTTGTAGAATGGCGGATGCACTTGTTAATTACACAAATAATGGGTAATTGGCAGTTTATAGGAGGGTTATTTGCCAACGTTATAAGAAACTACCTTAGGTAAGGTTAGGTACCGATGCATATCTCTTTACGGGAAGAAATTCCCGTTTTCGGCACCCGCGGGAGGACCTGTCCGCTGATCTACAAAGGCTCCCTTACCACCAATAGAAAACAGGAGTTCGGCCTGCACGGTTAGGCCTACCCTAGCCTAATCAATGCCTAAATTAAGTAATAAAGCTTTAAAAAATATTTATCAACATTATTCACCTTGAACCTAACCTACCGTAGGCTATAAGGCCATACCACATTACCGAACTAGCCTACTGTGCAGGCCAGCAGGCTTACGGTAGGCAATACAGGATTTCACACACAACTAAGTGTTAATCAAGAGTAATAATCAATTATATATAAATATAATTAATAATTATCTTAGTTTTTTATAAATATATCTTCGGAGACGTAGTCTACCCTAGGCAAAGTTCCCCCTCGAGATATCGTACGTTATTTTACGATATTCGCTTATTTAACGATAATAAATGCCTATATATACAATAATATCGTATTATACGATAACATAATAAGATTATTTTACCTTAAAACGGGGAAAAAGTCAATAAAATAGGTATAATCACTTGTTGAATTTTGCTTCTTTTTGCCAAAACAATAACAAACGTTTTACTGATCCACCAAACGTTCGAGGCTTTGGATCAACTGAACGCCTATAACATTTAGTAACGTTTCTTTTAATTAATTTAATAAATATCAAGATATTTCATCTCATATTCATTAATAGTAAATTATATTATTATAATTAAGTATATTAAATATTCATTCCTTTCCTATACTGTCAAATTCTGTATTAATATTCCTAATTCTCTTTTACTTTGGCTTAAAGTTAAAATTCTTGAAATGATTCACAAATTTTAATATCTTGCCTTTATAGATATAAGAGATGAAATATTGAATTAATAATTATCTTTTTTATAATATTTCTATCTAATTTTGTGTCTCATGTGACTTTTAATCTGCATTGGGTGATAATGTAATAAACTACGTTTTGAGACACATTACTAAAAGTTATCACAGAACGTTTCATGAAAGTCCGAATTAAAATGCTTAGGAAAGAAAGGGATTTTTCCCTAATTTATTCTTATTATTTTATTTATTTTATTCATTCTATGAATGAGAAAGCTGATATATAATAATTTATATGCAATAAATAGAAATAGATCGTGTAGGAAAGGGAATAACAAATAGGAGTAAAAGGGGCATAAGAGATAAAGAAAATAAAAAATGAAGAGAAACAAGTCTTTGCTAATGAAAAGGATTTTCCCTAATTTATTCTTATTATTCTATTTTATTTATTCTATTCATTCTATGAATGAGAAAGCTGATATATAATAATTTCTCTGCAAGAAATAGAAATAGATCGGATAGGAAAGGGAATAAAAAGGGATAAAATGGGCCATAAGAGATAAAGAAAATAAGAAAATTAAAAGAAACAGATAATAGAGGTAGAGATGAAACATAATTTATTATTTTATTTTATTTATTTTATTTATACTATGAATTAGAGAGCTGATATATAATAATTTCTGTGCAAGAATTAAAGATAGATTGGGTAGGAAGGGAATAAAAAGGGATAAAATGGGGCATAAGAGATAAAGAAAATAAGAAAATGAAGAGAAACAGATAATAGAGGTAGAGATGAAACATAAAATTGAGACACTGAATAAATGTGTATTTAAGAAATTGAAGGATTGAGATAGAAAAAGAACTAAAAGATATATAATTCAGATAGAAAATGGAAAGATAAAAATAATATTACGAGCTATATATGCCCCATGAGAAAGTAAATATATGAACAAGAATAGAGAATAATAAAGAAGGTAGTTCTAGATTATGAGATAAATGAAAATATAAATAAAAAAACTGCTATAAACACAAGCTGTGGATGTCATATAACATGATAAATACAATAAAATACAAATAAAAACGAAAATTATATACCATGAAAGATTTATTGAAGGTCTATATAAAGTAAGTCTATACATAGTGACAAAAGAGAGCAAAAATAAAGCCAGAAAAGGAGAAAGGCAAAGAATAGTGTGAGAAAGTTGATGAAACAGAAAAGGAGAAGAGAAGGATATTAAAGATACAGGGTGTATGCATAGGCAAAGGGAAAATGAGCAACAAACCAGAGAGTAGTACTGTCTGGATAGTCAAAGGACCCAGTAACTCTCTAGCAGTGGTATCTCAACGGGTTGTTGGTGCCTAAAGAAATAAGGAAACAAATAGAATAGTGTTCCCGAGTGTACCCTCAAGCAAGAGAACTCTAACCCCAGACAGTGGAAGGCCATGGTACAGAGGCTATGGCACTACCCAAGACTAGAGAACAATGGTTTGATTTTGGAGTGTCCTCCTCCTAGAAGAGCGGCTTATCATCATATGTATTTTAATTCCTATATCACTTAATTTTTATTTAATTTTTCCCTATTTTTTCCCTATTGGATCCCCTGGGCTTATAGCATCTTGCTTTTCCAATTAGGGTTGTAGCTTCGATAGTAATAATAATAATAATAATATATATTTCAACCCTACTATCTGTTTTCAAATTTGTTTTCCTCACAAAATAACTTATTTTCTATTTTACAAAATTGTGAAATAATGAAATTTTATGTTTAATTTTTTATTTTTTACTGGCCAGAAATATTTCTTGTTCGTGTATATAATACCTTATTTTTCCTACATTTCTCTTAATTATTCTTCCATATCTCTCTGCATTTAAATATATATTAAAGATTAAAATGAATTCACAATATATGTGTGTATATATATATATATATATATATATATATATATATATATATATATATATATATACGATAATTTTTTGCACATTTAAACGTGTTTTTCATATTTCAAATAAGCCACGGATATATTAATACATTAAAGTCTGGATTCTCTTAACGACCTCGGGATCAGAGCCCCAGGCGAAATCACTCAAAGACTATGGTATCTGACTGGCTGGGTTTCGAACCCTGGTCCAGGATACTTGTATGACGACTATACATACCTCTTGATCTGCTCCCACCAGGCGTCCAGTCCCATCTACGCCTTGCTATTCCATTCCAACCCATTCTCACTACATGTCCCAGCCATCTCACCTGTCCCTTCTCAATCTAACATCTACATTTCTTGTTCTACCTCTTCTCAGGCTTTTCGTCTCCGGAGCAATTATTATATTTCTTTTATGAGATCGGACGTACTTCTGTCATTTCTGTATCCATGCCGTTGAGATACTACCGCTAGAGAGTTTGGGGGTCCTTTGACTGGCCAAATAGTACATTGGATCCATCTCTCTGGTTACGGTTCACTTTCCCTTTGCCTACACAGACAAAGAATAGTCTGGCCTATTCCTTACAGATTCTCCTCTGTCCTCATACACCTTGACAACACAGATTACCAAAAAAATTTTCTTCACTCAAGGGTAGAAGAGACTCTTTAGCTATGGTAAGCAGCTCTTCTAGGAGAAGGACACTCCAAAATCAAACCATTGTTCTCTAGTCTTGGGTAGTGCCCCAGCCTCTGTACCATGGTCTTCCACTGCCTTTGATTAGAGTTCTCTTGCTTGAGGGTACATTCGAGCACACACTTCTATCTTATTTCTCTTCCTCTTGTTTTGTTAAAGTTGTTATAGTTTATATAGATATTTATTCTAATGTTGCTGTTCTTAAGATATTTCATTATCTCTTTTTTCTTTCCTCGCTGTGCTATTTTCCATTTTGGAACCCTTGGGCTTATAGCATCCTGCTTTTACAACTAGGGTTGTAGCTCAGCAAGTAATAATAATAATAATAATAATAATAATAATAATAATAATAATAATAATAATCTATCTAGTAGTGTGCCCACAATCAGTGACTCAGTGTTGTTGTGGTGAGAGCAACGAGGAATCCTAAACTCGTTACTCCACTCTTTCTAGACGATTCCAGATTCCAAAATTCCCAAAATTCCCGAATTCCCGTTGGTTCTACAGCTGGCCAATTAAAGACAAAGCCTTCCTGTATCATCGTAGCTCGTTTTGGACAACATTTGAAGCCATGAATGCCCCGGAGAGCGGAAATCCACACGTATATATGGACGTGAAAATTGGTGATGAAAATGGTATGCGCCAAAAATTTATTTTTATTTTTTTATTTGTAGGAAATTTGAGATTTTTTATTTATTAAAAACTGATTAAAAATGTTGGATATATTTTATTTTATTTATATATGTAAGTTTTTATATTAAATAGTTGGTCTTTACCAAATTGTAGGCTGTGAAAATCACCTTACCCCAATGTAGGCCGTAAGATTCACCCTACCCCATTGTAGGCCGTGAGATTCACCTTACCCTAATGTAGGCCGTAAGATTCACCCTACCTTAATGTAGGCCGTAAGATTCACCCTACCTTAATGAAGGCCGTAAGATTCACCCTACCCTAATGTAGGCCGTAAGATTCACCCTACCCTAATGTAGGCCGTAAGATTCACCCTACCCTAATGTAGGCTGTGTGATTTACCTTACCCTAATGTAGGACGTAAGATTCATCCTACCTCATTGTAGGCTGGGGAGCCTTTGTATATCAGCGGCCAGTTCCTCGTGCGTTGATTTAAAACGGACATTAACTAACCTAAACTTTCTCCCTTAACCTAACCTACAAGCCTTGTCCTTACATATTTACCTAACCCGGGGGGGGGGGGGGGAACCTCCTGCGACCCCCCTCACTTTGTCCTATTCTAAGATAGACATAATACATACAGGTGGCCGCTATCATACATACACCCCCACCCTACCCCCAATCTAGGCCGTAAGATTCATAGTTTGAAATTATGTATTGTATACCAAACAGCCCTGTATTTATAGTACAGTTTCTGTTTTTCTGTACAGTATGTTGTATACAGTACTGTATACCGTATGAATTATATAATACAAAAGTATATTATTCATTTCTTGATATTAATGCAATAAGGATATATCTCTTGGTATGATTCAAATATGAATTGGGGGTGTATATATGATAGCGGCCACCTGTATGTATTATTATGTCTAACTTAGAATACGGCAGTGTAAGGGTGGCCGCAGGGGGGCGTCAGCCCCTCCGTTAGGTATATAGGTAAGGACATGGCTTGGAGGTTCGGTTAAGGGGAAAAGTTTAGGTTAGTTGATGTCCATTTTAAATCAACGCATGAGGATCTGGCCGCTGATGTACAAAGGCTCCGTAAATTGGAGTATAATTGTTTGTGACTAAGAAAATTTTAAACATAGTATAAATTTATTTATATGGTAATATCGTGAATATGTGCGTGAATTATCCATGATTATCCAGAATATATCTCCTCTTCATACATAAATAAATTACCTTAACCAATTCATGGCTGTTGTGGGCTTCGAGCTGACCGCATGAACGACAGCGAGTGAGTAGAGAAACGTCTTTGCGGAGAATGCAGAAATTCAACCTAACCTAATCATGCACGCCTGGTTCCAACTGGTTGTGAGAGATTTTTCCCGTCTCTTTATCTCTGCATAATTGACATATGATTATTACTAGCTAAGCTACAACTATAATGTGAAAAGCAGGATGCTACAAGGCTAAGGACTCCAACAGGGAATAATATCCTAGTGAGGAAAGGAAATAAATTATACGTACATATACCAAGGCACTTCCCCCAATTTTGGGGGTTAGCCGACATCAAACAAATGAAAAAAAGGGGGATCTTTCCGCTCTACGCTCTTCCAGGCCTGACGAGGGACTCAACCGAGTTCGGCTGGTACTGCTAGAGAAGTAATAAAATTTTAAAGATATATCTTTAGATCAGGAAGAAACTATAAGCCCTTGGGCTTATAGCATCTCGATTTTCCAACTAGGGTTGTAGAATAGCTAGTAATGATAATGATAACTATTCATTGATAGGGAAGAAAACTGTTTGTATTCACAGCTTTGAATTTAAGTAATTTTTTTCATCACGACTTTGCAGTTGGAAGAATCGTGCTGGAGTTATACGCCGACAAATGCCCCAAGACCGCAGAGAACTTCCGGGCGCTGTGCACGGGCGAGAAGGGCATGGGATCGAAGGGGTATCCCCTCCATTTCAAAGGATCAACATTTCATAGGAGTAAGTTATTAGATTTTTATCAGCATTTCATAGAATTTAATTGATTTTTATCAACTTTTCATCTTAGTAAGTTGATAAATTGTTGTCAACTTCATAGGAGTAAGTAATCGAATTTTTATGAAAATCTCCTAGGAGTAAGTTAATGAATTTTTATCAATTTTCATAGGAGTAATTGAATTTTTATCAGTATTTCATAGGAGTAAGTTTTATTGATTGATTGATTTGAAGTTCTCTGGCATCCTGACATCGTTGGAATACTGAAATAATTCAACTTATTATCCCCAGTTATCGAGAACTTCATGGTACAAGGAGGAGACTTCACGAACCACGACGGAACGGGCGGAGAAAGCATCTACGGCGAGAGGTTCGACGACGAGAACCTAGAGCTGAAACACGTTTCGGACGGCATCCTGTCCATGGCCAACGCCGGCCCGAACACCAACGGCTCCCAGTTCTTCATCACGCTGGACGCCACGCCGCACCTGAACGGGAAGCACGTGGTCTTCGGTCGGGTCGTGAAGGGAATGGGCGTCGTGCGGTCCCTGGAGAAGGTCAAGACAGACAGCGACAAGCCGGTAGAGGTGGGTGTCGCGTTGCATGACTTGGTTATTCATAGTAGAAGGGCCCCCAACTTAGAAGGTTCCCCAACTTAGAAGGTCCCCCTAACTTAGAAGGTCCCCCAACTTAGAATGTCCCCTAACTTAGAAGGTCCCCTAACTTAGAAGGTCCCCCAACTTAGAAAGTCCCCCAACTTAGAAGGTGCCCCCAACTTAAAAGGTCTCCCCATCTTAGAAGGTCCCCTAACTTAGAAGGTCCCCCAACTTAGAAGGTGCCCCCAACTTAGAAGGTGCCCCCAACTTAGAAGGTGCCCCCAACTTAGAATGTCCCCCAACTTGGAAGGTCCCCCAACTTAGAAGGTCCCCTAAACTTAGAAGGTCCCCCAACTTAGAAGGTCCCCCTAAGTTAGAAGGTTCCCCTAACTTAAAAGGTCCCCAAACTTAGAAGGTCCCCCAACTTAGAAGGGCCCCCTAACTTAGACGGTCCCCTACCTTAGAAGGTCCCCCAACTTAGAAGGTCCCCTAACTATAGAAGGTCCCCTAACTATAGAAGGTCCCCTAACTTAGAAGGGCCCTTAATTTAGAAGGTCCCCTAACTTAGAAGGTCCCCCAACTTAGAAGGTCCCCCAACTTAGAAGGTCCCCCAACTTAGAAGGTCCCCTAACTATAGAAGGTCCCCTAACTTAGAAGGGCCCTTAATTTAGAAGGTCCCCTAACTTTGAAGGTCCCCCAACTTAGAAGGTCCCCCAACTTAGAAGGTCCCCCAACTTAGAAACACAAAGATATACAAACACAAATCCAACTAAAAATAACAAAGATAAAGAAATGCTGAAGTAAAACAAAATATCATTTCAATTACATTAAGCAAAAACGACACTTGTAATAAACTTCTTTACAGAGGTGCGAGATATATGACTGCGGGCAGTTTGAGCCGGGGCAGTCGTTTGGCGTCGTCGACGAAGACGGCACGTGCGACGTCTATCCCCAGTACCCGGAGGATTCGGACCTCGACTTCGCCGGGGCTGCCGTGAGTATCCTCGCCGTTGTTCGCTTCAACCTCGCCATCCTTTTGAACTAATAATAAGGGGTGAGGGAGAACCTAAAGGTCTATCTGCCGAGCTATTAGCAGGCATTGCCTGGCCCTCCTTGGTCATAACTTTGGTGGAGAGGGGACTGGGGGGCATTGTCCTCGTTGATAGGGGAATGTCAGTGTCCCTTGCCTCTGCTATTCATGAGCAGCCTTTAAATGGTTTTAGATACTGTATTTTTTTTTCTTATTAGTACAGTACTGGTTTTCTTAGGAATTTTTATTGATACTTTTACAGCAGGTAAGAGTACAGTTTATGATGTTAGCTGGAAATCTTATTTAGCTTATAACTTAACCCTTTTACCCCCAGGCTATTTGGAACTTTCAACCCTTAACCCCCAAGGGGTTATTTTTTTCCCAGCACATTTTGCAGTATATTTTTTTGAAATTACTCTAACAGCCTTAATTTTTGTCATAGAGAGGTCTGGTTGGTCTCATTCTCTTGGAAAATGCCTGAAGTTTCTCAAAAAATTATCAAAAATATGCAAAAAAAAATATAAATAACAGTTTTTTGCAAGGACGTATCTGTACGTCCATGGGGGTTAAGGGATGAGTTTTGTGAAACGTACCAGTACGTCCTTTGGGGGTAAAAGGGATAAAAGGTGGAATATAAACAAAGATGTGTTAATTGCCGAGATAAATATTGATCAGATGAATTTATCTATTGGTCGATTTTGGTTTATTCTCGCTTAGATCTCGTATAGTATATGAAATGTTTTCTTCTCACAGAAGAACAAGCCCAATGAGCGAACCCTATAGAATGATTTCGTCGCTGAATTTGATACTAGTACTTTCATTTTTTAGTTCTTTAACCCTTTTACCCCCAAAGGACGTACTGGTACATTTCACAAAACTCATCCCTTTACCCCCATGGATGCACTGGTACGTCCTTGCAAAAAACTGCTATTCAGATTTTTTTTTGCATATTTTTATTAACTTTATGAGAAACTTAAGGCATTTTCCAAAAGAATGAGACCAACCTGACCTCTCTATGACGAAAATTAAGGCTGTTAGAGCAATTTAAAAAAATATATATTGCAAAATGTGTTTGAAAAAAAAAAAACACCTGGGGGTTAAGGGTTGGAAAGTTCCAAATAGCCTGGGGGTAAAAGGGTTAATTGGCGCATCACAGAAATAAACTTTGGGTGACATCATCCTTAAATTCTGAGCTTACAAAAATTCCATTACAATATATTCTTTGCAGTTGGACCAGTTACTCAAATCCGTCGGCGACATAAAAGACGCGGGCAACATGCTCTTCAAGAAACAGGAGTACGAGAGCGCCGTCAAAAAGTACAGAAAGTCTCTCCTGTATATTAGTAGGTAGGTTTACGGTTTTTTAGTACACCTTCTGAAGAAGTGGACTCGTCGTACAGCAGTGGTGTACTGCTGTGCGGCGAGTTCCTGCGTTTAGCTCCACCTCTGCTGTCTCTCCTTACACCATCTATTTGGTTATTTGTTGAACACTAAGGGTGTGCCATGGTCTAATTCTTTGGAGCGAGGTGGATCTAGGACTTCTGTGTCCGACTGTACGTATATATCAAGGCAGAAATGGAATAGCAAGTGAAAATTATGATTAAGAAATTTGGAGTTATTTGTTCCTATGCGTTATACAAATCTTCGACCTTTGATAGGAGCTTGAAACGTCCTTTAAGCTTTTGAATACGGTAGACATAGATTGTTGCCTTGGTGTGCCTACATTACCTTTTCCCTTTATCTGTTCATATTATCTGTTCGCTTGATTGCCTTTTGATGATGTCGGCTCCCTGGGCAGAAGTGCGGCTTTGTCCTCGCAAGCCTAGACGAGGATGCGTCCGGTGTGCGAGTACTGTAATGCAGACGTTGTTCCATGTCCATTTTGTAACTTCTTAGAGGGGCAGAATTGCTTGCTGTTATCCCTCTGTTTTTAGTAAAGGGAGTGGCCTCCTGTACAGTGGGTCGAGTTCGTAAAGTAGTTGAAGAAACTACAACTTCCGTTCTTCAGGTGCTAAACCGGCATTGTCATTTTCACTGAGCAGGAGCATTGTCCATAGGCAACTAGTTTTGGAGTGGGAGGTTCTTCTCCATGAGGTACTTTTCGACCGCAGGACCAGAAACCTCATTGACCCGTTCCACAAACAAAGTGAGAGTCACTCGAACCTTGTTGTTTGACCTCCATATAACATTTAGTTGTTTCTCCTGCACATTGTATATTTTAAAGGCTCCTGGATCTCCCAGGTTTGGGTGGATGGAGTGAAGAAAGCTCTGGGTGATAGGAGGATAGATGTGCGAGAGGCAAGAGAGCGTGCTAGAAATAGGAATGAATGGCGAGCGATTGTGACGCAGTTCCGGTAGGAACTGCTGCTGCCTCCGGTGCCTCAGATGACCGCGGAGGTAGCAGCAGTAGGGGATTCAGCGTTATGAAGCTTCATCTGTGGTGGATAACGGGGGAGGGTGGGCTGTGGCACCCTAGCAATACCAGCCGAACACGGTTGAGTCCCTTGTGAGGCTGGGAGGAATGTAGAGAGGGGGCCTGTAATGGTCATCCTGGGAATGAAAACAGACCGGTCTTGTCGCATTTACGAAACTGTCCCTGACTCGCTACGAATGTTTCTGTCTCTTTTTCTGCTGATATACCTGGCTTCCTTATAACGAGGTCTGTATGCAATACCTTTGCTCTTTCATGAATGTTTTCAGGAATCTTAGTTCTTGTTAACTGCTTTTCATTGATCCTGATAACCAGCAACTTTTCTGTTATTGGTCATCATCAACATCAGCACCCCCTTTCTCATCATCAGTTGATTTTTTTTTTCCTTTTTTTTTTTTCCTTTTTTTTTCATTTTTGAGAATTTTGCAAATTGTTAATGCAAAAATGTACATTTCTTGCCAGGTCTGCCACAGATAATCGCAGGGTCAATAGAGTTTGAGCCCATTGTTCTTATGGCGTGTCCACACGGGAGAACAGTGTCCGTGAACATCAACTGTTACCAGTTAACAATGGAAAGCAGAAAGAGGCGTTGATGACGTCAAGCATGAGCACCAAGTGGTGTATTGGACAGCGCTTGTGTTCGTAGAGTCTGAGCTTAGGACACTCTCCGGAGAGACAGGATGGACGGAATTATGTCTGTTTACCAGATAAACTTTAACTTTCAGGTGATTAGGTTTTACCTTTCCTGTAAACATGGCTATCTGTAATCCAGTTACTAAGGAAAGCTGCCTTTGGGATAAAAAGAAGAAGCTCAGTTGCTAATCGAACAGTACTGGCAGAACCTTTGCTTAGGAAACATCAAAGCAAATGTTTACAAAGACGGAAATAAACGCTTGGCGGCAATTAACCCTTTTACCCCCAAAAGAACGTACTGGTACGTTTCACAAAACTCATCCCTTTACCCCCATGGACGTACCGGTACGTCCTTGCAAAAAAATGCTATAAAAAAAATATTTTTGCATATTTTTGATAATTTTTTGAGAAACTTCAGGCATTTTCCAAGAGAATGAGACCAACCTGACCTCTCTATGATGAAAATTAAGGCTGTTTGAGCAATTTAAAAAATATATACTGCAAATTGTTCTGGGGGAAAAATAATCCCTTGGGGGTTAAGGGTTGGAAATTTCAAAAGAGCCTGGGGGTAAAAGGGTTAATGAAATAAAGACGGAATTCCCAAGAAGTGTTTCTGATTTATGAGTCAAAGTAAATAGAATTCAATCTAGGTCAATGCAAGAGAGTGCTACGCAAATTGGAGGGATGTAAAAATCGTGGGCTGGTACAGAAGACATTTTCACAGCCAAATTATGGTTTGTTCCGTAACCGAAATACAAACCACGCTATTTACAAAGGGTTATTACTTTTAGCGTAGCTGAAATGGCGAGCCATTAGAATTTAACGAGGGTGTATTACCCCCGCGCTAGTTAGCGGGGGGTAGGGGAGTGGTAGCTAGCTACCCCTCCTCCCCCTCACACACAGGTGAATACTCACTTTCACTTTTGGCTCGGACTGTGACAGACGTCTCTGTCTTGGTCCTCGCTTGGCAGCCATTGTCTGTTTTGTCTTTACTTAATCGCTTACTTTTCTTTTACTCAATATATATGTAAACATGTTTTCATGTTTGTATATATATTTGAGTATAGAAATAAGTAAGTTTCCTTTTCAGATGTGTGTGTGTAGTGTACGATATCTACGTGGAGGCCTCGGCAGTTAGGCCACCACGGCCTAATTTTATGGGTTGCGATCGAGTTTGACTTCGGTCTTTCTCTCTCTCTCTCTCTTGAGGTCGTTCACCCTTTTACTATGTTTTACTACGCCCTTGTAGCTTCCTTCCCGTGTGGGTGGGGTTGCTACGCCGTACATTTTGTTTCAATTAGTTTATGAATCTAATTGTAGTTGTTAATTTTTCAGCTTGTAGAACGATTCCTTTCGGGGTTTTCGTTTTTTTCTTTAGTGTTCATTCATTTTTAAATTACATAATTACATAGTTACATAATTATAATTGTTATAATTCTGTTTTGGTTACAGCTCTCATTCCGCGAGTGTAAGTGGTTGTGAGGGCACGTGCCTGTTGTGTAATTCTTGTTCCTTTTCCTCGGGATTCCTCTTCGGAGCCTTCCCGGGGGAATGAATGTGTACTAATATTATTTGTTTTTATTTTTTTACAGTTACCGATCTAGTTCGTTTCTGTAATATAGCAACGGTGTGAGCTGTCTGGTTGAGTCCTGGGGATTCGGCTGTTGCTGCCTCCCCCCTTGTATTGTCGTCAGGGGCGTGTCTCCTTCTACTGGTAGTACTCCCGTGTCGACGGACAGCTCTCCAGTTCATTTTAGAACAGTCAGGAGGCTTGCCTCCTTGGGCGGATAACTTTCCTTCCGAGGGAAGTTTTTTCCTGTCCAGGCTTGAGCTTTTCCTCTTTTGGGGGGTTCTTCTCTTGCCTTTTTTTCGTGCGACTATGCTCTTGGTGCTGAGCGGTCGCACCTGCAGTTTCGCTCAAGGGGCTGGGCAACTGCAGGAGCTCCTCTTCGGAGGATTGCCCCTTTTAGGTCACTAGCTGACCAGTCTCTTCCACGAAGTGTTTCTCTTTCGTTCGCGAGAGAGTACACTCATAGAGACTCCTCTTCGGAGGTTTCTTCTGTTGCTGTTGCTGTTGGCCTCCCTCGCCGTAAGGCCCTCCGTCCGCCTCGTCGTAAGGGCCTCTCATCTCCCTATAAGGGTGCTTGAGGCGCCTTTTTGAATCTCCGTTTGCAGCCTACAACTTCTTTTTCTCGATCTTCCGTCTTGGTGCAGATGGACAGCAGTCTAATCTCGTCTTCCGACGGGCAACGGTCTTCCCGACGGACAACGGTCTTCCCGACGGACAACGGTCTTCCCGACGGACAGCGGTCTTCCGACGGACATCAGTCTCCCGGCTTACAACGATCCCTTCGGGGCTAAGGGTTGCCCCCACGGGGGTTCTTCCCTTGCGTGTCAGGGTTTCCCTGCGCGCCCTTCTGTTCGTCAGCGCTCTCCTGTTCGTCAGCGCTTTCAAGATGATCTTCCCGGCGGTTCCTGTTACGTGCCCTGTGCGCCCACGTTCGCCCTCGCGATCTAGAACTTCGGTTCAGGTCGGGGTCAAGGACTCTTCTTCTTTGCACAGGCTTCCACGCGTAGCCTTCTGCTCGTCAGCGATCATCAGCTCGTCAGCGATCATCAGCTCGTCAGCGATCATCAGCTCGCCAGCGATCGTCAGCTCGCCAGCGATCATCAGCTCGCCAGCGATCTCCGGATCGCCCACGTGTGTTACAGCTGGCACGCCAACGTTCTCCAACACTTCTGAAGGAACATGGTTCGCCAGCTACTAGCTCAACTGCGGATGCTGATCGCCATCGCGCGACCCTCAACTGCAGATGCTGATCGCCATCGCGCGACCCTCAACTGCGGATGCTGATCGCCATCGCGCGACCCTCAACTGCGGATGCTGATCGCCATCGCGCGACCCTCAACTGCGGATGCTGATCGCCATCGCGCGACCCTCAACTGCGGATGCTGATCGCCATCGCGCGACCCTCAACTGCGGATGCTGATCGCCATCGCGCGACCCTCAACTGCGGATGCTGATCGCCATCGCGCGACCCTCAACGATTGCCCGCTTACGCATGCTGCTCCTCATCGCACAACCCTGAACGATCGCCCTCTTGCGGATGCTGATCACCATCGCACCCTTTCACGCGATCATTCACCTGCGCATGCTGCTCGCCATCGCACAACCCTGCACGATTGCCCGCTTACGCATGCTGCTCCTCATCGCACCACCCTGAACGATCGCCCTCTTGCGGATGCTGATCACCATCGCACCCTTTCACGCGATCATTCACCTGCGCATGCTGCTCGCCATCGCACAACCCTGAACGATTGCCCGCTTACGCATGCTGCTCCTCATCGCACCACCCTGAACGATCGCCCTCTTGCGGATGCTGATCACCATCGCACCCTTTCACGCGATCATTCACCTGCGCATGCTGCTCGCCATCGCACAACCCTGCACGATTGCCCGCTTACGCATGCTGCTCCTCATCGCACAACCCTGAACGATCGCCCTCTTGCGGATGCTGATCACCATCGCACCCTTTCACGCGATCATTCACCTGCGCATGCTGCTCGCCATCGCACAACCCTGAACGATTGCCCGCTTACGCATGCTGCTCCTCATCGCACCACCCTGAACGATCGCCCTCTTGCGGATGCTGATCACCATCGCACCCTTTCACGCGATCATTCACCTGCGCATGCTGCTCGCCATCGCACAACCCTGCACGATTGCCCGCTTACGCATGCTGCTCCTCATCGCACAACCCTGAACGCTCGCCCTCTTGCGGATGCTGATCACCATCGCACCCTATCACGCGATCATTCACCTACACATGCTGCTCGCCATCGCTTACCGCCAGCGATCTTCTTCACCTACGCGGCAGCACGATCCCTCGCCGTCACGCCCATTCGCCTGCGCGCCCGCGCGATCGCTCGCCTGCGCGCCCTCGCGACCGCGCGACCACTCGCCTGTGCGCCCGCGCGACCATTCGCCTTTGCGCGACTGTTCGCCCTCGCGCGACCATAGTTCGCGGCGAATTCCACAGCCGGTGGTAGCAGCAGGGACGCGTGCTCCTAGGCGGCACTCGGGATCACCTCCATCCAAGCACAGGTTGGTAGTGCAGGACGAAGACAGGTCAGTACAGCATTCTTCCCACCTTTTCAGGCAGGAACCGTCGTGTCCTCTCCAAAGGATCGCCCGATCCCTTTCACCTTAGCGAGGATTTCGGACTCTGTGTCCTTGGAGCAGCAGACATGGTTTGATCCGCTGGCACGGGCGTTAATGAGGTTTATGAAACCAGCACTCACCGGCCAGGGTAACAAACCAGCGGCTGTCTCTCCTACGCTGAAGAGAAAGAGAGGAGTGGACTTCGTGGTGACTTCCCCCAGGGCGAAGTTGGTTCCCAAGAGGTCGGTCTCGAGGGTCCCCTCTCCTGCACGAGTACTCTCTCCTTCTCCCGCCCTGGAAGGATTTTTGGCGGGGGGGCTTTCCGTTGAAGATTTCTCCATCGGACAAGGGGTGACTGCTTACCTCTTCCTCTGGGAGCTTACCAGGTTCTTTCCCTCCTCGGTTACGGCCCGAGGTTTGGTTCAAGGAAGCTACAGGAAGATCAAGGGTACTTTCCTCCTCTCGAGCTCAGGCACCTTGGCCTTTCGTCGTTAAGTATCTACTTGCGGACAAGCTCGATGTTGTACCATCTGGACGCGCTGACTGAAGGCTTCATTCGGGTGTCTCATCTGTGGAGGTCAACAACCTCAGACACCCTTCCATCCTTGAGAAGAGTTTTGTCTTTGCCCAAGGACAGAGACTTAGACGTCTGCTGTGCGGAGTAAATCGACTTCCGGTTTCACTCCTCCAAGGCGCTTTCTTCCAGACTCTGCAGGGCTCCAGCTCCCTTTTCTTTCAACCACGTCGGCCTAAGTTATCGGCTACGACAACTGGGACAAGGTGTCCAATTGCAGTTTCCTCCTGTCAGGAACAGATGGCACGGGAGACTCCCCCGGGGGGGCATAGTCCTAAAAGGAGTTCACGAACTCTAGGATTGCAGGTTTTTTCGCTGGGAGGATGCTTAAGGTAACTCATCCGAATGACAGCTTCCCGATGCCCATTCCCGCACAATCTCTGTGAGTAGCCAAGGATATCGCGCCTGCCGTCTCTGTCAGCGAATTCAGTGTCTCTGAACCTCTATGCCATAGCATCAGCAGAGTTGCCCGGTTGGGCAGAATGATCCATACCTTAGGCGAAGGTCTTCCTTAGGATCATCGACGGCTTCACCCCCGGCCCCCCTCAGTCGATCCTTTCTTGTAAGGAAGGATCTGAGAGGGGATGTCCATAGTCGACCTCTCAGCCCTGATCAAGTTTGTCGTACAAACTTCGGCCAGCGTAGACCAGCAGAATCGATCAGACTGGTAACGAGGCGACAGGACTCCTTTAACCCTGGATCGGAAGGACGGGTACTTTCAGTTTCCATTCCATCCATCTTCCAGGGTGCTCGTCGAATTCAACCTAAACTGCAAGTATTCCGGCTTATGATGCAGTGTGGCTATCCCGCCGTGGCATAGCAGGTTTGTTTCCCCAGAGAACTCTCCCTGCCTTCCTCTTGGCCGCTCAGGTGCAGACTTCCGCCTCCTCTGCTGTTTGGAGGGCTGGTCAACTCCGGTAGGCTCGGGTTTCGACCTTCTTCAGCGCCGGGAAAAGCTTCCGAATGCTGACCATGAGTGTGGGCTCATGGTATTTTGCTTGGAGCCTTCTCTTCCTCTGCCTCAACATCTGGAGTATCTGGCCATGATATTGAGTCAACCGCCTTACCACGTTGGAAACCCCGCTTCTCGTCCGTCCAGCGAGGTTAAGCAACGTCGGTACTTGGATGGGTGACCACCTGGGGACGCCAGATTCTGTTACCACATCCTCCGAGCCTTCCTTTCGGTTCACCGTGGCAAGACTGAGGAGAGTCGCAGTACCTGTTCTCAGTCAAGCAGAGTTTTCAGCCCTACCTTGGAACGTTTCCTAGTTCTTCTTTCCTCATTGACCCGTTTATAGTCCGAACGGTCGCCTCAGGATAAGTTCCATGTGGGGCGATCCAAGTTCCGGTGGCTTCAGGCAATGTTTAACCGGACTCCCTGGCCCTATGGGACCAGCGGAACTATTAAACCTACAATGGGTGTTGACCTATGGAGCCTCTTGATGGTAGTGGATATTCTCGTCCTTTCCCCACATTCTTGATGCGGTTCTCGGACTCGTCAAAGGAAAGGGGGGGGGGCATGTTCCGGTCCAGGCCTATGGTCAAGACCTGAAGGATACCTCTCCATCATTCAGGCAGGCTTAAGGGCCTTAGTCTGGCCCCTCTTCAGATCCTACCGCTCCTGCCAAGTCGCCCCGTTGCGTGTCGACTTCATGCTAACCAGCAGGGGACGCATTTTCACACCTTCACATCTTGCACTAGAGATATCGGGATGATTGAGATTCTCTCAATTCCACCATCGGCTCTCTCATTCCAGGCAGGGGAATGTTTCTCTCAGACTATCCGAGCAGAGCCTCATAGAGAGAGTGTACCTAGGGGTCTTTGACCTTGGGTAACCAGCAAGTGCTGGTCTGGGGGACCTGATCGCGACAGCTTGGAACCTCAAGCTTCCGCTAGTTTTCCCCCCAGTCTCAGACCCCGAGACTCTGGCAAGATGCATTCCGGTGATGGTGGGACAACTTCGACGCCTGCGTCTTCCCTCCTTTTTGTCTGCGGACAATGGGTCTCAACAAAACCAGGTTGTCTGTCAACCTTTCAATGGGAGAGCTCCACTGGGACTATGTGCAGAACGGTTTCTGGACCCTCTGCTTCCCCTGACGGAACTCCCGGGAGAGCTTCTCCCACGGCGCAGACTACTCAAGCAACCACACTGCGACATCTCTCCCGAACCGGGGCGTCGCTTCGGCTTCATGCCTGGAGACACTACGCTTCCTCCTCTAGAAGAGACAACCCGCTACAGTCGCGGTACGGAGGTCGCGTCATCTGCGATAGTCATCCACAGGGGTCTCCCAGGCAAAGTGAAGAGTCTAAGGTGGTTGGTGCCGTGGGAGATATACCTCTTCCCGTGAGGCCTCTTCTCCAGCAATAACGGTCTTATTGCCTTTCGGCGGGAGGAAACTCCTTTCCGCTCTTGGCAATGAAGCCTGTCGCTCAGCCTTTCCCTGACCTTCAGGCTTAAAGGAATAACTTTTTCCTGCCCGCTGGATCTATCCTCGCTCATGCGAAGCTACGATCGTCCCTGCCCTAGTCGGAGGAAGACCTCCAACTTGGAGCATGGCTCGGACTTTTAGTCCTTTAAGAGATCTTCTCAAGACCCTTTTACGACAGGCCTCGGATTGTATTCCGCCCTGGGTCTTCTGCTCACTCTGGCCACGGCCAGTGTGTAAGCAATCTTCTTGGTCTCTTACTACTCCCCCCCTTTCTAAGGAAGAGGGGAAGGCAACATTCAGGCTCGCTCCTGAGTTGTTGGCTAGACTCAGAATCTGTGGGTCCCGACCCTTCGGTCCGATTCATTCAAGATTTTGAGTCTCCATTCTGTGTCTGATGTCCCAAGACCTTCTCTTTCTTGCCAGTACAGGAATCGAGAGGTTAGCGCTGGGAACAGCTGCAGTTTGGCCTCAGTTGCAGCCGATTTGGGAACACAAGGAGGACATGGGGGGAGAGTCACCAGTATACCTCTTCAGCCCGGACTCAAGGACATTCATCTCGGCCTGTCTTCAGACCCTCCCCCGTCACGTCGCCCTACAGCACGATGTTGGATACATCGCAACGTCCCTCGCCTTCGAGTAATACTACTCTGTGACGCAGGTGCTACAAGCTGGAGTCTGGAAGCGTCTGATGACCTTCGCAGCCCGCTTCCTGCAGGGCGTGACCCACAGGAGTCTCGATACGTTTTCTATCGCTCTGTGGTGGCTACACAACAGCTGGTCTAACCTCAGGCTCCTTTTTGGACAGGTAGCAGAAGGTTGAGGGCATTGTTATCAGGTTTTAGTCTGCATGAACGAAAGAAGTATGTCTGGCCCTTACTTCTTTCTTCATCATCCCCTCTACGGGGAAGCAGCATCCTGGTCTCTGCATAGCTGACCTCGAACCTCTGCAGGTAAACCATGCTTCCTTGTGTTCCGAGTATTGAGTCAATACTGTCGCGTCCCCCATACCCTGACGAGGTGGTATTGGGAACGTCTTAACCCAGAGTTCCTTCTGGAACTCCAGGTCAACTGCCTAAGACGGGTCACACTTCTTCCTTCACACACAAGCTTACGTAGGCCACATGGTTCCTTGCGGTGCAAGGAACTTGTGAGGTGCAGGGACTCCTTTTCTCGAGTGCGACTCACTCGGATTCTGAGTCCCCGGGTAAAGCCAAAGCCAGTATGGCTGGGGACTTTCCACCCTTCCTAAGGGATAAGTCACCCTTTGTAAATAGCGTGGTTTGTATTTCGGTTACGGAACAAATGACAAATTCGAAGATAATTTGTATTTTTCCTAACCATACAAACCTTAGCTATTTACACATATTTGCCCGCCAGCCCTGTCCCCCAAGACAAGTCCTACCTCTAAGTGAAAGTGAGTATTCACCTGTGTGTGAGGGGGAGGAGGGGTAGCTAGCTACCACTCCCCTACCCCCCGCTAACTAGCGCGGGGGTAATACACCCTCGTTAAATTCTAATGGCTCGCCATTTCAGCTACGCTAAAAGTAATAACCCTTTGTAAATAGCTAAGGTTTGTATGGTTAGGAAAAATACAAATTATCTTCGAATTTGTCATGTTTCGATGATACAACATAACAGAATCGGTTTCAGTTATGGACTACCAAGTCTCTCCTTTGCCCGGAAAAGTGTTAGATCGTGAGGAAAATACGTAATATTCTCTCTCTCTCTCTCCTCTCTCTCTCTCTCTCTCTCTCTCTCTCTCTCTCTCTCTCTCTCTCTCTCTCTCTCTCTCTCTCTGTAAAAATCTTATCCTTATTACAGAAACAATTTGGATTTAGTTAACAGCCCGCAATCCAAAGTATGACCAGTCTCCAACATAAGTTTTTTCTTGGAATAACGTAGGTTATACATTGCACATTAACAATAACATCTTCATTTCACTTATAGGTTATTGTTCTAGGTCAGGCATACATGATTCTACCCTACCTCCAGAAATTCTTCCGGAAAAATTATCCCTTATACATGTGTCCTGTTCAGTTATAAAGGGTTCGACCTTCGATAAAACGTTTAAAGAGTTTGGGCCCATCTACTGCAGTTTCAGAAGTCCGATTCATAACCAACTAGAGGTTCCTTTAAAATGGACTAATGTCTTCTCTTTTCACTTTGTCTTTGCAACTAGTCCTTCCATACACCATTTCATTGTTCTCAAAAAGGTCAAGGAATAATTAATCATGTTGCATAATGCAATTTATTTGGTTGCAATTTATTTTCTATGGTAACAAACAGTAGTACCACACGAAGTTGTCTACCATGATTTCTACTCCATTCACTCGACAAAGACCGGAAGAAAAGTTCAAAGCTGATGTCCGCTGACAACTACTATTTGTTTTTCGAGCACAGACTGATAACACTGACATAGATAACTGTGTTTCCAGCGGACATCAGCTTCGAACTTTTCTTCCGGTCTCTGTTTAGTGAACGGAGTAGAAATCATGGCAGACAACTTCATTTGGGACCACCGTTTGTTACCATATCCACTTTCCTCATTCAGGGTTGTGGTGGCCGATGTAAAGTCCCAAACTGGTGAATGCCATCCTGGGGTTCGAGTCCCGCTCACACTCTTTAGTTCCTTTGGTCGCTGTAACCTCACCATCCCTGTGAGCTAAGGATGGGGGTTTTGGAGAGCTTATATGTTTTCCTGCTGAGTCATTAGCAGCGATTGCCTGGTCCTCCATGTTCTAGCTTTGTCGCTGATCGTGTGTATATATGGTCAGTCTCTAGGGCATTGTCCTGCTTGATAGGGCAATGTCACTGTCCCTTGCATCTGCCATTCACGAGCGGCATTTAAACCTTTAAACGCTTACGATGTCATACTCTTTCGCTTTATAATACAGTAACTGTGTTTGTCTGACAGACACTGTTCGACCGTGTGGACGCACCCTCGTATAAACTCAGTCCGAGCTTTGTACATTGATACAAGGTCCCCGGAGCATGGAAGACAATATTTCACACAGCATACAAACCCTAAAAATGATAAAAAAGAAGTCGGTTCACCCAGAATTTCCTGGGGAAAGTAACAATGTAGCTATCCTGCATTTTAGCTTTTATTTATATAAATGACTGTACGAGAGAATTAAATATAAATTGAATAATAATAAGGAGTTTGATATGAATTTTGGCTATATATATAGTACAGTAATAATAGTAAATTTATGTACATACATACATATACCAAGGCACTTCCCCCAATTTTGGGGGGTAGCCGACATCAACAAATGAAACAAAACGTAAAAGGGGACCTCAACTCTCTACGTTCCTCCAGCCTAACAAAGGACTCAACCGAGTTCAGCTGGTACTGCTAGGGTGCCACAGCCCACCCTCCCACATTATCCACCACAGATGAAGCTTCATAACGCTGAATCCCCTACTGCTGCTACCTCGGCGGTCATCTAAGGCATCGGAGGAAGCAGCAGGGCCTACCGGAACTGCGTCACAATCGCTCGCCATTCTTTCCTATTTCTAGCACGCTCTCTTGCCTCTCTCACATCTATCCTCTCATCACCCAGAGCTTTCTTCACACCATCCATCCACCCAAACTTTGGCCTTCCTCTTGTACTTCTCCCATCAACTCTTGCATTCATCACCACCTAATATGGTTAATTCCTAGTGGGATACATATTTCATTCTCGGGTTTACGATCAACGTTATATAAGCAATTGAACGGTGGAAAAATAAGATTAAGAAAGTAATGTTTAGAATTAACAGCAGCTGTGTTTTATGTTTCTTTTTTTTCTTTTCCAAACTTGAAACTGTTTTTTTTTTCTTTTCCAAACTCAGGTTTTGTTTTTATTTTTTATTTTCCAAATTCAGGTTTTATGTTTCTCTTTTTTCTTTTCCAAACTCAGGCTTCGAGAGAAACGCCAGGATTGCAACGAGGAAGACGAGAAGGCCATCAACGGCCTCGCCGTGTCGTGCCTCCTGAACCACGCACTCTGTTGTACGAAGCTAAACCTCTTCAGCAAAAGTATCGGCGATTGCAGCGAAGTAAGTGTTTTGGTTTCGAGCGTATGTTGTTGAATAGTATTTGAACACACAAGATTATATTTACCACATTTCTTGCTAGATTTATTGCTTACTTCACATTCCTCTTTCAGTTTCAGAGGTTTACAAAGCCCGCCAGATTTATTGCTTACTTCACATTCCTCTTTCAGTTTCAGAGGTTTACAAAGCCCGCCAGATTTATTGCTTACTTCACATTCCTCATTCAGTTTCAGAGGTTTACAAAGCCCGCCAGATTTATTGCTTACTTCACATTCCTCATTCAGTTTCAGAGGTTTACAAAGCCCGCCAGATTTATTGCTTACTTCACATTCCTCTTTCAGTTTCAGAGGTTTACAAAGCCCGCCAGATTTATTGCTTACTTCACATTCCTCTTTCAGTTTCAGAGGTTTACAAAGCCCGCCAGATTTATTGCTTACTTCACATTCCTCTTTCAGTTTCAGAGGTTTACAAAGCCCGCCAGATTTATTGCTTACTTCACATTCCTCATTCAGTTTTAGAGGTTTACAAAGTACTGAAAAGCCAGGACTTTCAACCTTTTTTTCTAGAAGTCGTATTCCAGCTATGACCCGATTGTAGAATGATCTTCCTAATCAGAAAACTTGAATCGGTGAAACTTCATAAGTTCAAACTTGCTGCGAATGTTTTTATGTTGAATAGGTTAACATAAGTCTCTCTCCATAGTTTATATTATATGATCTTTAAAATATTTTATATTAACCCTTTTACCCCCAAAGGACGTACTGGTACGTTTCACAAAAGCCATCCCTTTACCCCCATGGACGTACCGGTACGTCCTTGCAAAAAAAATGCTATAAAAATTTTTCTTTTCATATTTTTGATAATTTTTTGAAAAAATTCAGGCATTTTCCAAGAGAATGAGACCAACCTGACCTCTCTATGACAAAAATTAAGGCTGTTAGAGCAATTTAAAAAAAAAATATACTGCAAAATGTGCTGGGAAAAAATAACCCCTTGGGGGTTAAGGGTTGGAAATTTCCAAATAGCCTGGGGGTTAAAGGGTTAAAATATTTTATATTAATTATTCATTACTTATTTACTTCCCTTCCTCACTTGGCTATTTTTTCCCCCTTTGAAGCCCTTAGGCTTGTAGCATCCTGCTTTTCCAGCTAGGGTAGTAGCTTTGCTAGTTATTATTATTATTACTATCCAAGCTACAACCCTAGTTGGAAAAGCAAGATGCTATAAGCCCAGGGGCTCCAACAGGGAAAAATAGCCCAGTGAGGAAAGGAAATAAGGAAATAAATAAATGAAGAGAACAAATTAACAATTAAATCATTCTAAAAAAAGTAACAACGTCAAAACAGACATGTCATATATAAACTATTAACAACATCAAAAACAAATATGTCATAAATAAACTATAAAAAGACTCACATCCACCTGGTCAACAAAAAAGCATTTGCTCCAACTTTGAACTTTTGAAGTTCTACCGATTCAACTACGCGATTAGGAAGATCATTCCACAACTTGGTAACAGCTGGAATAAAACTTCTTGAGTACTGCGTAGTAATGACTTCTCAAGTGAACCAGTATCTGAACTTGCAACAAGAATTATTATTTAGGTGTTTTATACAAGATTCCTTTTCTAGTGAAGCAATTTGTTAGTAAAGAAGTTTGCCATAAATGTGTAACATTGCAATCCCTTTCTTTGATGTCACTTTAACAAAATCAATGTGCTTCGGCTTATTCTATTTGCATGAAAATCAAAATGGTTCACTTTCTCTACTCTTCAATGGCCTCTCTCTGCATCATTAAAATTGTAGTCTGTAGGTCCTCTTGCTAACTTCACCGTTGAAGTTCTACATGCCTTTCTTAACCCTTTTACCCCCAGGCTATTTGGAAATTTCCAACCCTTAACCCCCAAGGGTTATTTTTTATTCAAGCACATTTTGCAGTATATATTTTTCAAATTGCTCTAACAGCCTTAATTTTTGTCATAGAGAGGTCAGGTTGGTCTCATTCTCTTGGAAAATGCCTTTATTTTCTCAAAAAATTATCAAAAAAATAAAAAAAAAATTGTAAATAGCATTTTTTTGCAGGGACGTACCGGTACGTCCATGGGGGTAAAGGGATGTGTTTTGTGAAACGTACCAGTACGTCCTTTGGGGGTAAAAGGGTTAACCCACTTATATTACCATTCGCTTCATTCTTTGTATTCCCTCTTGCTGCTTTAGTCAATTTATAAATCCCTTCTCTCACAGGCACTAGAAATGGACGAGAGCAACGCCAAGGCCTACTTCCGCCGCGGCCAGGCGTACCACATGAGCAAGGACCTGGAAATGGCGAGGAAGGACCTGGAGAGAGCGAAGCAGCTGGAACCGGAGGACAAAGGAATCGCAAAGGAGCTCAGCCTAGTCGTAAACAAAATCAAAGCTCAACGAGACAAGGAGAAGAAAGCTTACGCCAAGCTTTTCCAGTAGAGCTTTCCAGTTGGGGACTGAAGTGCCAGTGATTTAACATTTCCAGACGTCTGACGTTTTCATTTTTATACGCTGCAGACAATGCTCGGAGTTCTGTTGAGATGCTAATAAAGTCTTAAATTGGATAGTTTTTTTTTTTTTTTTGTTTGGGGTTACATTGTACGTATGGGGGTCTGCTTCGTGATTTGTTCATACGTGTATGCAAACCTTTCGTCATTTTCAAATACTGTAGCTGGAAGGGACATTAAATTTATTAACAAGGTAGTTAACAGTCTCTTCCCTTCTGTCTTCCACTGCAGCTAGTACTGTATTGTTGAGCACCATAACAGGGCTATAAATTCTTTTCATTCGGGTACAGTATTGAATGTTTCTACGCTGGCTTTGTCTGCCATTACGGAGACAGAGTAGGAAGTGTGTTCATGCTAAGGAAAGGATGGACAATACAACCACTTATGCCTAAATTGGGAGTTGATTCTCTCTCTCTCTCTGTTGTTTGTCGTCAACATAATTGTTTGCAATCATCCCTGTGTGCAGCGGCCGTTATTAAATTTGAGGAGGAAAAGGAAGACTTAGGTACTTTTCGGTTTTATCCTAGACAATGGCACGCTGATGTCTTACAATCTCGACAGTTCTTTTCTAAAGTCATCAAGAATGCAGGATACTGAATCCCCTGCACATACGGCCCTGCCTCGGTCTCCGTTTCAAAAGCTAGCAGAACTCAAATCTCATTCGGCAAAATTTTGCAAGGAACTTTTATAAGGGAGTAGACACAAGTGCACTTTCCCTCCTACTCCCCATTCTGGTGTTTTCCCTATTTAGTATTCTAGGAAGACAGAGTGCAAGAAGTCTCACAGGACTCGCAGTAATAACCTATGTTTTGGGAGAGGTTGACAGCTCTGGGCTGGGTGCGGTCGGGCTGCGGCCACAGTGATCGACATGGCCACCATTCTAGACGAGTCTATCAGAGATCCACAGCCCTGCAAGGTCTTGAGCACACTTCCTGTCGGGTTTGTGTTGAAGGAAGGAACTTCATCGTCTTGTCAGGACGGTGTAGTGCGGCTCCTTTTCGCTTATTAGAGTACTTTCATACGAATTGAAAAGATGGATTTCCCGAGGACGTCGTTGCCAGCAGCCACGAGCTGGTAAGTATCAGGCAATCGATAGAGGAGAGGTCCTTCTTCCTCTTTATCTGCATCCTTTCCCACTTCTATGTGGGGTCGATGTTTCTGGCCAGCTTTCTCCACCTACCTCTGCCCCACACTTCATCACCTGTTAATCCCTTTGATCGAAGGTTATCCTTGATACAGTCCATCCACCTTCGCTTTGGTCTCCCTCTCCTTCTCTTTCCCTGTACCTCCATTTCCATCACTCTCCTCCCAATATACTGTTTATCTCTTCTCATGACATGACCATACCACCTCAGTCTACTTTTGATTGCTGCCATAAATCTCTCTCCGATGTCACGCAGCTCGGTCGGTCATCGTCCCACGATTAAGTTCCAGCTTCTGTCCTTTGTGAAAGCTCTTGTACTTTATGTAAATGTTACAAATTAGTTGTGGCGACCAAAGCACCAACGACAATTGGGTCTAGGCTGGTGCATTGGAGCCTCTCATTGGTCGAGACCTTACCGATGTGGCCCTGGACTAAAGCGAACAGTTGGTTCTAGATTTGAGAATTCTATGTTTAGCCAGTCCAGTAAGATCCTATTCCCCACACCTTCAACTCATTGGAGGTTTTACATGCAAGTCTCCTGCACTATTGCAACTACTGGTTGATTCAACAGTATCTGCCCCTTCGGGAGGCCATACCTTGAGCCTGAACGAAAGGAACATGCTTGTAGTCAGCAGCCATACCTTGAGCCTGAACGAAAGGAACATGCTTGTAGTCAGCAGCCATACCTTGAGCCTGAACGAAAGGAACATGCTTGTAGTCAGCAGCCATACCTTGAGCCTGAACGAAAGGAACATGCTTGTAGTCAGCAGCCATACCTTGAGCCTGAACGAAAGGAACATGCTTGTAGTCAGCAGCCATACCTTGAGCCTGAACGAAAGGAACATGCTTGTAGTCAGCAGCCATACCTTGAGCCTGAACGAAAGGAACATGCTTGTAGTCAGCAGCCATACCTTGAGCCTGAACGAAAGGAACATGCTTGTAGTCAGCAGCCATACCTTGAGCCAGAACAAAAGGAACATGCTTGTAGTCAGCAGCCACGGAGACTTACGCCAACCCACGACTCTGTAGTCCAGTACAGGAGGAACATGCTGATCTTTTTGGTACACAAATGGGCTTACAGGGTCTTTTAGAGAAGGGATGTCGTGCTGAAAGATTACATAAACAAGTAGATCCAGAGACATCTCTTGCACTGAGAAACACTTAGTGGGCTTATTGGCAATGTCTCTGCCTGGTGATCGGCATATGGTTTAGAGTCCCGCTCAGACTTATTAGTTCCTCGAGTGTCCGCAACCTCGCCATCCTTGCGAGCTAAGGATGGGGGTTTTGGAGGAGCCAATAGGTCTACCTGCCGAGTCATTAGCAGCCATTACTTGGCCCCCTCTGGTCCTACCTTGGGTGGAAAGGGGTCTTGGGCACTGATCATATGACATGGTCAGTCCCTAGGGCATTGTCCTGCTTGCTAGGGCAATGTCACTATCCCTTGCCTTTGCCATTCACGAGTGGCCTTTAATAGAGTCCACGTTACTTTTTCCCAAAATGCCACATCGAGGAAGCGATAAGAGAAGCGGAGGACTTATTCACACACTCTGATCTATCACACAGTAACCTTCAAGGGGTCCAGTTCAGGAAGAGAGGGACAGTGGCAGGTAGCGTTACCCCCTGCTGCCACAATTAGCGGATGGCTGCAATGCCATTGGGCACCTTGGCAACGACATAGGACTGAGCCTCGGGTGGCGAGAGTCCTTCGGGATAGTTAACAATTTTTGGGGGGCCGGAAAAAAAAATTTACCATTGGAGTACCACTAGGTTCCCCTCCTCCGGACATTCAACTGTTCTTGGACGCACCGAAGGAAGGGTGTTGTGCACGCCTGGATGACCTGGTTGCATCGTGTGAGTAGCACAAGTAGAGAATGCAATTGGCATTTCTAGCACTGCAAGTATTTTAAGAACGTTCAAATAGGTTGAAAAGTCAAGTCTATGATCAGTGTATCCTCCCCACTGTCACCTATGGGGCTGAAACTTGGAATCTAACAAAAAAGCTTTCCCTTAAATTACGAACAATGCAGAGGGCACATGAGAGAATTATGCTAAATCTAACATGGAAGAATATAAAAACAGCTAAATGGATACATAAAAAAACTAAAGTAATGGATATCCTTGAAACCATTAGCAAGCTCAAATGGAACTGGGCAGGGCACATTGCCAGGATGACAGACAACCGATGAACATCACGAACAACCTTCTGGACACCCCGAGGATACACAAGAAACCGAGGAAGACAAAAAACACGCTGGCGAGATGACTTAGACCAACATAAGCAACAGTGGCACAGAATAGCTTAGGATAGAAGTCTGTGGAGAAACCTGGGGAAGGCCTACATCCAACAAAGGACTTTTGAAGGCTGAAATGATGATGATGATAGTGCTTATGAGCAACAACATTAGATGTACTGTAGTGCTTATGTCACGAAGCAAAGGGTCGCAGTTTAGCTCCCTCTTTGCCAGTAGATGAATAGTAGGTTGGCCTGGGCACCAGCCGCCCGTTGAGATACTACCGCTAGAGAGTTATGGGGTCCTTTGATTGGCCAGACAGTACTACATAGGACCCTTCTCTCTGGTTACGGTTCTTTCCCTTTGCCTACACAGACACCGAATAGTCTGGCCTATCCTTTACAGATTCTCCTCTGTCCTCATACACCTGACAACACTGTGATTACTAGACAATTCTTCTTCACCCAAGGGGTTAACTACTGCACTGTAATTGTTCAGTGGCTACTTTCCTCTTGGTAAGGGTAGAAGAGACTCTTTAGCTATGGTAAGCAGCTCTTCTAGGAGAAGGACACTCCAAAATCAAACCATTGTTCTCTATTCTTGGGTAGTGCCATAGCCTCTGTACCATGGTCTTACACTGCCTTGGGTTAGAGTTCTCTTGCTTGAGGGTACACTTGGGCACACTTTTCTACCTAGTTTCTCTTCCTCTTGTTCTGTTGAAGTTTTTATGGTTTAAATGGGAAGTATTTATTTTAATATTGTTACTATTCCTAAAATGTTCTATTTTCCTTATTTCCTTATTTCCTTTCCTCACTGGGCTATTTTCCCTGTTGGGGCCCCTGGGCTTATAGCATCCTGCTTTTCCAACTAGGGTTGTAGCTTAGCATTTAATAATAATAATAATATGCACATCTACACTGTGCATCACACACGCACAGCTATTAGCCAGATGCATCCCAGGCAAAAAGGAAGGTACTTACAGACAAGCTGAGTTGTGATATGCAAGCTGTAGGATTGTGGCGATCCTTGTATACCGGAAAGGCTTCTTACCTTATGCGACTCACTGTGAATCGACCTGTTTGCCACACACCTAAACATAAACCTCTTAACCCTTTTACCCCCAGGCTATTTGGAAATTTCCAACCCTTAACCCCCAAGGGGTTATTTTTTTCCCAGCACATTTTGCAGTATATTTTTTCTAAATTGCTCTAACAGCCTTAATTTTTGTCATAGAGAGGTCAGGTTGGTCTCGTTCTCTTGGAAAATGCCTGAATTTTCTCAAAAAATTATCAAAAAAAAAAAAAAAAATTTTTAAATAGCATTTTTTTGCAGGGACGTACCGGTACGTCCATGGGGGTAAAGGGATGGCTTTTGTGAAACGTACCAGTACGTCCTTTGGGGGTAAAAGGGTTAAGTGTCCCGTTTCCCTACAGCAATGATCAGAACTACGGTGGTGGCTCGCAGAGCTCACAGATGGCACACAAGGCGATTGGTATTTTGACCTGTTAGCAATTCGTAGGTACCACCAAGCAGTGAATTTGCTTGCATCTAATGATGGTCCAGCACTTTGCTGCAGTAGAGGGGCTTGAGTGTCTCAATGATGGGCTGGGCAATGGCGGTGGGGTAGTTTATCCACCCTGGCAGGCTCAACCATACCGCTAAAGCCAGTTCTGAGAGACCAGACCAAGACTGGACCCCTATAGGCCTTCTCCTTTATTTAAGATAGGCAAAGGCTAGGAGAAGGAAAACTCCAAAATCAAACCAAACCAAACAAGACCCCAACGGCGGAGCTTCCCAGCGCCGGCGGAAGAGGGCAATGCCTGTCGGGCAGGCAACAAGGCGGGCCTTGACATAACAAGAACCCGGCAGCCCGATGCAACCAACATCGGAGAAGCCGCCTGTCTCATATGTCTTGAGCCGCGGTGAAAACGATGTGGGGCCAGTGTGTGCGTGGCCGTTGCAAAGCCACGACCACCCAAAACAATATACCCAGCTACTGGCATTCTGTCGTTTCCTCCACCCTTCTTCTGATAGGAGGCTGATGGCTAACGACAGAACCCAATACTCGGACAC
Source organism: Palaemon carinicauda (assembly GCF_036898095.1). Taxonomy (NCBI): domain Eukaryota; kingdom Metazoa; phylum Arthropoda; class Malacostraca; order Decapoda; family Palaemonidae; genus Palaemon; species Palaemon carinicauda. Next base: position 62,371 of record NW_027169203.1, on the reverse strand, counting down.
GAGTGGGCGCCGACGACGACGAATGATTGGAGTTTATCTAGTATTTCCAAGCGAAAGGCTTTTTTACAGAGGGGCTGTACAGGAGATGTATGGATGCCTCTGATGGTTCTCAGCAACTCTCTAAAAGGGAAAGTGGGCCATCTTTCCCTATTATTTTTGCTATTAGCTAAGCTACAACCCTAGTTGGAAAAGCAAGACGGTATAAGCCCAAGGGCTCCAACAGGGAAGAATAGTCCGGTGAGGAAAGGAAATGAGGATAAACGATAGAAATATTTAACCCTTTTACCCCCAGGCTCTTTGGAAATTTCCAACCCTTAACCCCCACGGGGTTATTTTTTCCCCAGCACATTTGGCAGTATATTTTTTTTTAAATTGCTCTAACAGCCTTAATTTTAGTCATAGAGAGGTCAGGTTGGTCTCATTCTCTTGGAAAATACCTGAATTTTCTCAAAAAATTATCAAAAATATGAAAAAAAATTTTTTTATAGCATTTTCTTGCAAGGACGTACCGGTACGTCCATGGGGGTAAAGGGATGAGTTTTGTGAAACGTACCAGTACGTCCTTTGGGGGTAAAAGGGTTAACAAAACATTTCAAAAACAGTAACGTCAAAACAGATTATTATTATTATAATTACTAGTTAAGATAAGGGATTTTGACGAAGGAAAAATCTATTTCTGGGCGAGGAACCTGTGTCGCCCAGTGAAATGCTCCTTAAAGCACCATTTCAAAGGTATAAATACTGCTAAATATACCAGAGAAAAAAAGGTGCATGGAATGCCAGGAATATATCCAGCTTGCTCACCCCTAAAGGGTGTCGGTATTAAAACTGGGGCGAGTGATACCACTACCAGAGGTCCCTTTGCAATTAGACTTCTCCCTCCTCAAAATCCCCCGTTACTACGAGGTGTCGTTCACTACAGCTACTGCGCCCCCCCCCTCCCACCCACCACCACCACCACTACCTATCCTTCCCCAATTATTCCTTGTTAGCACCCGTGAACGTTCGGACGTGTTTCTGGAATAAAACTTCTAGAATACTATGTAGAATTGAGCCTCACGATGGAGAAGTCGTAGAAAGGGTACTTATCCAGCCAAGGAATCCCTAGCGCAGATCGAGTAATTACTCATTATTATTATTTATTATTATTATTATTACTATCCAAGCTACAACCCATGTTGGAAAAGCAAGATGCTATAAGCCCAGGGGCCCCAATAAGGAAAAATAGCCCAGTGAGGAAAGGAAATAAGGAAATAAATAAATGAAGAGAACAAATTAACAATAAATCATTCTAAAAAAGGCAACAACGTCAAAACAGATATGTCATATATAAACTTAACAACGTCAAAAACAAAGCCCTCTGCTCCTCATTGGAGTTATGTGCCTGTGGGGAGCTAATTGCAGTCTGCTGAACTTAGAACTCTTACCCATAGCCTGTATGAGCCTTTGAGAAAGTTGCCAAAGATTTTATTCTCATCACTATTCTTCGCTTTGGCAAAGAGAATGGGCGAGTTGCATGGTGTCTCATACTTAACCCTTTTACCCCCAAAGGACGTACTGGTACGTTTCACAAAAGCCATCCCTTTACTCCCATGGACGTACTGGTATGTCCTTGCAAAAAAACTATTTACATTTTTTTTTTATAACTGAGAAACTCATCCCTTTACCCCCATGGATGTACTGGTACGTCCTTGCAAAAAACTGCTATTTACATTTTTTTTGGATAACTTTATGAGAAAATTCAGGCATTTTCCAAAAGAATGAGACCAACTTGACCTCTCTATGGCAAAAATTAAGGCTGTTAGAGCAATTAGAAAAAAATATACTGCAAAATGTGCTGGGAAAAAAATAACCCCTTGGGGGTTAAGGGTTGGAAAGTTCCAAATAGCCCGGGGGTAAAAGGGTTGATAACCCACGCTGAGGATTGGAAAGTCCCGCCTTAATTTTGTGGCCGGACACCCTCGGTCAACAACTCCAGGTTCGACACTCGCTCTCCCCTCGTTAGGTGAAGTGTCGAGGGGGTAACCAAGAGAATGAACGAGTGATTTGTCGTTGTCTGGCATCATAACACCAGTGGTTATTGATGCCGATTCAAGTATGCAAATTAACAATTAACTCCCAAGATTGTAAAATTAAAACTAATTTACCCTTTAACCCCCAGGCTCTTTGGAAATTTCCAACCCTTAACCCCCAGGGGGTTATTTTTTTCCCAGCACATTTTGCAGTATATTCTTTTTAAATTGCTCTAACAGCCTTGATTTTTGTCATAGAGAGGTCAGGTTGGTCTCATTCTCTTGGAAAATGCCTGAAGTTTCTCAAAAAATTATCAAAAATATGAAGAAAAAAAATTTTTATGGCATTTTTTTGCAAGGACGTACCGGTACGTCCATGGGGGTAGAGGGATGAGTTTTGTGAAACGTACCAGTACGTCCTTTGGGGGTAAAAGGGTTAAGGATATGGCGTCTTAAAAGATTGCAAATTTTTAAACTTATTTGTATTTTACCTAACCATGTAAAATCCGAGATAATTTTGACACGGCTGGCTGGCGGATAGGCCCCGCCCACCTGACAGGCACCACCACCTTCACTTTGACCTAAGACTTTCAAGGGGGTCGAGGTGGGCAATGTAATATAGAGGTCTTAGGTCCGTATGTGACCCATCCCCTTCAAAGTTGTTCCCCCTTTTGTTCTGGGACCATTGCCACGAGATGAGAACAAATTTACAAACTTCACCCGTTTAATAAATACAAGGTCTTGTTGCTTACCCTACAAATTACTCAAGAAACGTAAGTACCATTAGCTTAACCCTTTTACCCCCAAAGGACGTACTGTTACGTTTCACAAAAGCCATCCCTTTACCCCCATGGACGTACCGGTACGTCCTTGCAAAAAATGCTATAAAATTTTGTTTTTCATATTTTTTGATAATTTTTTGAGAAAGTTCAGGCATTTTCCAAGAGAATGAGACCAACCTGACCTCTCTATGACAAAAATTAAGGCTTTTAGAGCAATTTAAAAAAAATGTGCTGGGAAAAAAATAACCCCTTGGGGGTTAAGGGTTGGAAATTTCCAAATAGCCTGGGGGTAAAAGGGTTAAATGCAGTATATCTAAATTTAATCAAATTAGAAAATATTATTTATAACTTGAGTTTTCGATAAAACAAAAGGTTTCTTTAACAACATTTGATGAGCCTAACTGGTACAGCACAGATTCTAGTTCAAGTCGCTGTGTTCCGTCATTGAATACAGTTGAAACCCTTTACTCAATATTAGAACCCACTAAATCACAAGTTATATAACCATGAAAAATATGAAAACTATTATAATCATACATACATCACATATACCAAGGTACTCCCCCCAATTTTGGGGGGTAGCCCACATCAAACATAAATAAAAGGGGACCTTTCCTCTCTACGTTCCTCCCAGCCTGAAAAGAGACTCAAGAGTTCGGCTGATACTGCATATAATACATAGAATATATCACGTACAGAATTCAACAAAATCACTGCAAAATGGTTACGACAAATAACATTGGCATTTAGATATCTGGAAGGCCCAGTGGGTTCCGTAAGCAAGGAGGAACCCTTCCGCTTACCCTGTTAGATGCAATCAAAGCTCCGATTGCGTGGAGTGGTGGTGTACTATTTAAAACAAAATCAATCCATTTTACGTGGTTTTATACTTAACCCTCTTACCCTCAGGCTCTTTGGAAATTTCCAACCCTTAACCCCAAGGGGTTATTTTTTTCCCAGCACATTTTGCAGTATATATTTTTTTTAAATTGCTCTAACAGCCTTAATATTTGTCATAGAGAGGTCAGGTTGGTCTCATTCTCTTGGAAAATGCCTGAATTTTTTCAAAAAATTATCAAAAATATGAAAAAAAAAAAATTATATAGCATTTTTTTGCAAGGACGTACCGGTACGTCCATGGGGGTAAAGGGATGGGTTTTGTGAAACGTACCAGTACGTCCTTTGGGGGTAAAAGGGTTAAGATACTGACCACAGTAAAATGACACAACCATTTGGAAATCATTGAAGAACTGGCGGTAATTATACACAAGTTCATTAAGAAATACGGTGACAAACAATACACTATAAATTGATACAGTAATCAAGATGACATTTACAATATGAAACTGGACCATCTGTTAAGACTTTAGCGACTGATTGATTTTTCTAGAATTCTCTGGCATGCCGACATTGGAGGTCATCGAGGCCGATATTGCAGCTGAAAATCGTAGGCTTGAGTTAGGTGAAGCCTTCCATAGGCCAAAATATAATAAAATTAAACTTACAGCTTCTTAAAACCTTCAAGTTTGCAGGTTCAGGATTTTCTGTACTTAAAATCTATTTTCTGAGCCTGCTTTGGAGGAAGAGTCCCACTGTCCACTTCCTGACAAATAATATGTCAACACTATTTGAGGATCTTAAATTTGATATTCGATCAAGGACATTTCCCCAAATGACGGAGGCACAGGGGACATCTTTAACCCTTTTAACCCAGAAGGACGTACTGGTACGTTTCACAAAAGCCATCCCTTTACCACCATGGACGTACCGGTACGTCCTTGCCAAAAAATGCTATAAAATTTTTTTTTCATATTTTTGATAATTTGAGAAAATTCAGGCATTTTCCAAGAGAATGAGACCAACCTGACCTCTCTATGACAAAAATTAAGGCTGTTAAAGCAATTTAAAAAAGATATACTAGAAAATGTGCTGGGAAAAAAATAACCCCCTGGGGGTTAAGGGTTGGAAATTTCCAAATAGCCTGGTGGTAAAAGGGTTAAGATGTCCCACTGTCCTCTTGGCTACGTCACTGACAAATAATACGTCACAATACTATTTGACGACCTTAAATTTGATGTTCGATCAAGGACATTTCCCCAAATGACGGAGGCACAGGGGACATCTTCAAGATGTCCCACTGTCCTCTTGGCTACGTCACTGACAAATAATACGTCAACACTATTTGAGGATCTTAAATTTAATATTCGATCAAGGACATTTCCCCAAATGACGGAGGCAAAGGGGACATCTTGAAGATGTCCCACTGTCCTCTTGGCTGTCACTGACAAATAATACGTCACAATACTATTTGAGGATCTTAAATTTGATATTCAATCCAGGACATTTCCCCAAATGACGGAGGCACAGGGGACATCTTCAAGATGTCCCACTGTCCTCTTGGCTACGTCACTGACAAATAATACGTCAACACTATTTGAGGATCTTAAATTTAATATTCGATCAAGGACATTTCCCCAAATGACGGAGGCACAGGGGACATCTTCAAGATGTCCCACTGTCCTCTTGGCTACGTCACTGTCAAATAATACGTCGCAATACTATTTGAGGATCTTAAATTTAACGATCAAGGACATTTCCCCAAATGACGGAGGCCACTGTCTTCTTGGCTACGTCACTGACAAAAGTGTTACGACATTATTCGAGGACCTTAAATTAAACATTCAGTCAATGACATTCCCCCAAAAAGAGGAGAATGAAAATAGAACCTTCTCACCATATTTTATTATATAAAGATTATCTCAACAAAACTTTTTGCATTCAAGGAAAATTTTACCTTACTTTCCAAGCTTCGAATCTTTGAAGAAGAAGCGGCAAAGCAGCAGAAGAAGAAGTTAAAAACTTAAACTACGCGACCTCAAAAAAAAAAAAAAAAAAATATTTCACGAGATAAATACAGAGTTTACTTGATGCTTTTTTGGATTAAACTTCCCTGAAGTATTAATGCCTAATTTAAAAAAGAATCATTTCATGAAATCTAAACATCTAAATACTGTATAATAATAAAGAATCATCATAAATAATTGATAATCAAACTAAACTTCCCTGAAGAGCTAACACTAAAAAAAAATTAATTTAATCTGCATCAAAGTTTTGGGCACCATTTGATAAGGATTATTTTTTATTTTGCTTTCATCAACATCTCGACAATTGAACCCGGAGGAGTACTGTCGCACTATAAACGTTTTACCAAAACTTTCTCTGGGAGTCTCTGAGTCTCAACTTGGTTATAAAAACTCTACAAGAACATTTTTGATTAAAAAAAATAACTCTGATCCAATGTTTGGTTAAAATAAGGTGTTTCACGAGGATGATAATACTAAAGCACTTTCGATCAGATAAAAATGAGGAATGAAGACACTTGTGTCTTTGCAGGGGAATTGGTTTCATGAGGAGGAAGGCCGTGTCTGAAATGATTAATAATAGGGGACAAGGGGTAGGGTGGAGGGGGGGGGGTGTTTAGGTACTCGGCCCGGAGGCAGACCAAACAAAACGACACATACAAAAACCGAAGTTCTCGTTTCCTCCGCTTGCTTCCGACGGCGGAGAAGAATCCGCCGTTCCTCGTTTTACTTTTCCTCCTCGAGAACGGCGAGACATGAATACGACCGCTGGAGTCCGTAGGTCCTTCCCGCTCGTTGGCAGACGCCGCATGCGAGATACGGCGACTAGTTTTTTACTTTGTTGTTATTAAATTATTTCTTTAGGCTTCTAACACTTGGGGATTCAGAGAACGATGGCAAAAATTCTACACAAATAAATGTTCCTCTCCCCGTCACCCAGCGTTCTAAGAGTCTGATAAAAGGAAAGCACTGCCGATGACGAAGGGATCGAAGCTCGCTTGAAGACGGATTTCCGCCATCGCACCCCAGACCTCCAACCTGCTCCCGGCGCTCTTAATCGATGTAGTTGGCGATCCACCGGAAGCCTTCTCCGTAACCTTGCCTTTTGAGGACTGAACACATGAATAACTCTAGGGGACGACCGGGTAGCTCGCTGCGGGGGACTTTACTCTGAAAGGAGGGAATTTTATTAGTGGACTTAATATAATCTGCGTTAGACATGTCATAGATTAGGAATCTTACTACTATAAACAATAGGAATATTACTGCTACTCCATACGATAGGGATTTTACAATACTTCTGTAAACTAAAGGGATCTTTCCATACTTCTGTAAACTAAAGGAATATTACTATACTTCTGTAAACTAAAGGAATCATACAATACTTCTGTAAACTAAAGGAATCATACAATACTTCTGTAAACTAAAGGAATCATACAATACTTCTGTAAACTAAAGGAATCATACAATATTCTGTAAACTAAAGGAATCATACAATACTTCTGTAAACTAAAGGAATCATACAATACTTCTGTAAACTAAAGGAATCATACAATACTTCTGTAAACTAAAGGAATCATACAATACTTCTGTAAACTAAAGGAATCATACAATACTTCTGTAAACTAAAGGAATCATACAATACTTCTGTAAACTAAAGGAATCATACAATACTTCTGTAAACTAAAGGAATCATACAATACTTCTGTAAACTAAAGAATTCAAACAATACTTCTGTAAACTAAAGGAATCTTACAATACTTTTGTAACCTAAAGGAATCTTACAATACTTCTGTAAACTAAAGGAATCTTACAATACTTCTGTAAACTAAAGGAATCTTACAATACTTCTGTAAACTAAAGGAATCTTACAATATTTTTGCAAACTAAAGGAATCTTACAATACTTTAGTAAACTAAAGGAATCTTACAATACTTTAGTAAACTAAAGGAATCATACGATACTTTAGTAAACTAAAGGAATCATACAATACTTTAGTAAACTGAAGGAATCATACAATACTTTAGTAAACTGAAGGAATCATACAATACTTTAGTAAACTAAAGGAATCATACAATACTTTAGTAAACTGAAGGAATCATACAATACTTTAGTAAACTGAAGGAATCATACAATACTTTAAACTGAAGGAATCATACAATACTTTAGTAAACTAAAGGAATCTTACGATACTTCTGTAAACTAAAGATATCTTACGACACTTACGTAAACTAAAGGAATCTTACGATACTTTTGTAAAGAAAAGCAATCTTACGATACTTTTGCAAACTAAAGGAATCTTACGATACTTCTGTAAAGAAAAGCAATCTTACGATACTCTTGTAAACTAAAGGAATCAAACGATACTTTTGTAAACTAAAGGAATCAAACGATACTTTTGTAAACTAAAGGAATCTTAAGATACTTTTGTAAACTAAAGGAATCTTACAATACTTCTATAAACTATAGGAATCTTACTGCTAAAGTAAACACGGAAATAAGACCACCCAAAAAGTAGTTAAATCAACTCAACTAAAAAAAAATACTATGCAGAAAAATATGAATGAAACTATATATAAATGATCATAGAAAATTAATTCGCAACAACACAGCGACTAGAGAACTAACTTACATTTAACTCTTTCAGTGACACCGTACAAATGTTTATTAGAGGAATACTTAACAGGCAAAGGTTGACTTTGCTATTGGATATTTCATATACTTGAATCTTTGTTCATTGAATGAATATTAGTGTCATTAACAGACCACATCAAGGAATTTATTCTTATAATTATCAAGTAGCCCCCTGTGGCCGCAGGGGCATAAAAACAATTAGAATAGCGCCAACGTTATCCCTGCGTGTCGTAAGAGGCGACTGAAAGGGACGGAACGAGGGGGCTGGGAGCCCCCTCTCCTGTATAAAAATCCTGTGAGACATCATCAAAGAGATGGAGCTGGGGGGAGAGTGACTGCTCCCCGCACTCTAGTATAAGTGTGACGCAGTTCCGGTAGGCCCTGCTGCTTCCTCCGGTGCCTTAGATGACCGCGGAGGTAGCAGCAGTAGGGGATTCAGCATTATGAAGCTTCATCTGTGGTGGATAATGTGGGAGGTTGGGCTGTGGCACCCTAGCAGTACAGTACCAGCTGAACTCGGCTGAGTCCCTGGTTAGGCTGGAGGAACGTAGAGAGTAGAGGTCCCCTTTTTGTTTTGTTTCATTGTTGATGTCGGCTACCCCCCAAAATTGGGGGAAGTGCCTTTGGTATATGTATGTATATCTAAGGTACAGAAGCATGATAATACCACAGGCTAGGTCATTTCGTTAAAGACTGATTCGATCATAAAATACTGCTCGGGGAAGTTGAGATGTTGAACGAGCATTGACAATTAAGAAACTAAAAAAAGCGATTAAGTTAACGAGCTGCTTCACAAAAATGCCTGAAAAATACTGCTGGGTTAAGTTGGAGCAATGAAATTACAGTCAATTCTTTTTAGCGAGGCAGATTTGCACCGACTCGCAGCGGTGCCCTTTTAGCTCGGGAAAGTTTCCTGATCACCGATTGGTTGGATAAGAAGATAATTCTAACCAATCAGATAGCAGGAAACTTTTCCGAGTCTGTGCAAATGCGCCTCTTTAAAATAAATTTAGTATAAGTAACCCCATGAAGAAAAAATAAAAAGTCGACAAATACATACATATACCAAGGCACTTGCCCCAATTTTGGGGAGTAGCTGACATCAAACAAATGAAACAGAAAAGAGGGACCTCTCTCCTCTCTACGTTCCTCCCAGCCTGACAAGGGACTCAACCGAGTTCGGCTGGTACTGTTAGGGTGCCACAGCCCACCCTCCCCCTTATTCACCACAGATGAAGCTTCATAATGCTGAATCCCCTACTACTGCTACCTCCTCGGTCATCTAAGGCACCGGTGGAAGCAGCAGGGCCTACCGGAACTGCGTCACAATCGCTCGCCATTCATTCCTATTTCTAGCACACTCTCTTGCCCCTCTCACATCTATCCTCCTATCACCCAGAGCTTCCTTCACTCCATCCATCCACCCAAACCTTGGCCTTCCTCTCGTACTTCTCCCATCAACTCTTGCATTCATCACCTTCTTTAGCAGACAGCAATTTTCCATCCTCTCAACATGGCCAAACCACCTCAACACAATCATATCCACTCTAGCTGCTAACTCATTTCTTACACCCGTTCTCACCCTCACCACTTCGTTCCTATCCCTATCTACTCGAGATACACCAGCCATACTCCTTAGACACTTCATCTTAAACACATTCAATTTCTGTCTCCGTCACTTTCATTCCCCGGAACTGCGTCACAATCGCTCCCCATTCATTCCTATTTCTAGCACGCTCTCTTGCCTCTCTCTGACTGCGTCACAATCGCTCGCCATTCATTCCTATTTCTAGCACGCTCTCTTGCCTCTCTCGCATCTCGGCGATAAATACCGCAAGTAGAATATTTCTCGGCCAAACTCACCTTTCCTGTGGTCTGTCCGAAGAGACCGAAATAATGTCTAAACTCGTCTTCAGAAGCAGCCCCTGGGATATCGATCTTGTTTCCCAGAATGACGATGGGTACGTTGGACAGCTGGTCGTCTGTCAACAGTGAGTCCAGTTCAGCCTGAGGAGTGGGAGAAAGAGTTTTGAGTATTGTAACTGCGTCGTTCATAAAAGCGAGGCTTAACGATACACCAACTAAAAAAGGGATTTTGACGAAGGAAAAATCTATTTCTGGGGAGAGACCTGTGGCGGCCGGTGAAAAGAGTCCTTCTTATATACCTTTTCTGATAAAACCTTCCAATTATACCAGAAAGATAAAATACACCAACTAAAAAAGGGATTTTGACGAAGGAAAAATCTATTTCTGGGGAGAGACCTGTGGCGGCCGGTGAAAAGAGTCCTTCTTATATACCTTTTCTGATAAAACCTTCCAATTATACCAGAAAGATAAAATACACCAACTAAAAAAGGGATTTTGACAAAGGAAAAATCTATTTCTGGGGAGAGACCTGTGGCGGCCAGTGAAAAGAGCCCTTCTTATATACCTTTTCTGATAAAACCTTCCAATTATACCAGAGAAAGATAAAAGCATGGAATGCTGAGGTTACAACCCTCGCGCGAGCACCTTTTTGGTGTCGTGTATAAAGCAAAGGCGCGTGAAATCCACTATTCACAGGTTGTCTTCCATTTAGTTAATTCCTTCGTCAAAGGGATGGGCCGATACAAAATACCCTTTAAGACTTAAAAAACTTTTCCTTAAGACTACAAAAATAACAAAAATATACTGTATTTAACCATTCTCTTCCACCGAAGTTCCTTCTTGAGATTTGTTATATAGATTATTAATATTATTATTACCAGCCAAGCTACAACCCTATTTAACCCTTTTACCCCCCCGGCTATTTGGAAATTTCCAACCCTTAACCCCCAGGGGGTTATTTTTTTCCCAGCACATTTTGCAGTATATATTTTTTAAATTGCTCTAAAAGCCTTAATTTTTGTCATAGAGGGGTCAGGTTGGTCTCAATCTCTTGGAAAATGCCTGAATTTAAAAAAAAAAATTATCAAAAATATGAAAAAAAAATTTTTATAGCATTTTTTTGCAAGGACGTACCGGTACGTCCATGGGGGTTAAGGAATGGCTTTTCTGAAACGTACCAGTACGTCCTTTGGGGGTAAAAGGGTTAAAAAGCATGATGATATAAACTCATGGGCTCCAACAGGGAAAATAGTCCAGTGAAGAAAGGAAATCAACTAAAAGAAAAGTAAAGAACAATTAAAATTATTATTATCATTATTATTAAATGCTAAGCTACAACCCTAGTTGGAAAAGCTGGATGCTATAAGCCCAGGGGCTCCAACAGGGAAAATAGCCCAGTGAGGAAAGGAAATAAAGAAAAATAAAATATTTTAAGCATAGTAACAACATTAAAATGAATTTTCCTATAAAAACTATAAAAACTTCAACAAAACAAGAGGAAGAGAAACTACAAAAGAAGTGTGCCCGTGTACCCTCAAGCAAGAGAACTCTAACCCAAGACAGCAGAAAACCATGGTACAGAGGCTAAAGCACTAAAGACTAGAGAACAATGGTTTAATTTGCAGTTCCCTTCTCCTAGAAGAGCTGCTTACCTTAGATAAAGAGTCTCTTCTACTCTTACCAAGAGGAAAGTAGCCACTGAACAATTACAGTGCAGTAGTTAAGCCCTGGGTGAAGAAATTCTTTTAATTTCTCTTAGCATTGTCAGGTGTATGAGGAGAAAGAAAGTGTATAGAATAAGACCAGAGTATTCTGTGTATGTGTATGCAAAAGGAAAATGATCTGTAACCAAAGAGGTATTCATAAGACCTATATGCATTCTAGTTCAGTGCTCTGAAGAAAAATTCCTGCGAGAGCAGCTAACTCCTCTAATAACATAAAGCATAGGTTTTACTATCAAGAATAAAACTATTATAAAAACCGCAAGATTGAGATAAACAATAGAGATTAAGCGAATGGTAAAGACAGGCAGGGAAACGGCAGATATTAAAGTGAAAGGACAAAGCCCAGAGGAAGAAGAGATGAGAAGACAACTCAGTGACCTAGTGGAAGTTCAAGACATCCTGAGTAGGGAACTAATTCTATGAATTTAATTTCTGATCTTGTAAAGGGAAGTGACGAGTCCATGTCTTTAAAGATAAGAGATTATTATTATAAGGGATTTTCCGATTACATCATCCACTAGAAAGCCGTAACTGAATTTGCACAAAGTTGGAACACGCCTAAATATTGTGCCGTACGCACGTGCCGTCGTCACCTCCCTATGCTAATGCGTTACCGTACAGTATAGTTAAGTTATAATCTATAGTCAATTTCTTTTAGCGAGGCAGATTTCCACCGACTCGCAGCGGTGCCCTTCTAGCTCGGAAAAGTTTCCTGATCGCTGATTGGTTGGACGAGATAATTCTAACCAATCAGCGATCAGGAAACTTTTCCGAGCTAAAAGGGCACCGCTGCGAGTCTGTGCAAATCTGCCTCGATAAAAGAAATGGACTATAGGACATAAAATCAAAGCAAATCCTCATCATTATTAGCAGGTAGTAGGTTGGCCAGGGCACCAGCCACCCATTGAGATACTACCTCTATAGAGTTATGGAGTCCTTTAACTGGCCAGACAGTACGACATTGAAGCGTTCTCTCTGGATACGGTTCATTTTCCCTTTGCCTACACAGGCACCGAATAGTCTGGCCTATTCTTTACATATTCTCCTCTGTCCTCATACACCTGACAACACTGAGATTACCAAACAATTCTTCTTCACTCAAGGGGTTACTGCACTATCATTGTTCAATGGGCACTTTCCCCTAGGAACGGGTAGAAGAGACTCTTTAGCTATGGTAAGCAGCTCTTCTAGGAGGAAGACTACAAAATCAAACCCTTGTTCTCTAGACTTGGGTAGTGCCATAGTCTCTATACCATGATCTTTCACCGTCTTGGGTTAGAGTTCTCTTGCTTGAGGGTACAAGCAGGCACACTATTCTATCTTATTTCTCTTCTTGTTTTGTTAAAGTTTTTATAATTTATATAGGATATATTTATTTCAATGTTACTGTTCTTAAAATATTTTAATAATAATAAAATCCCAAGGGTTCCAATATGGAAAAATTGCCCAGTAAAGAAAGGAAATAAATAATATATGAGAAGTAATGAATAATGAATGTAAAAATATCTTAAAATCATTAACATTAAAACAGATCTGTCATATATAAACTTGGAAGAGAGACTTATGTCAGTTGATTGTCGTAAAGCAGATGGAAAAATAGCTGGAGATAGTTATGGGGCAAGCAAGTCAGGAATGACCAAAAGACCTGGAGAAATTAAAGAAGCAGCCAAAGGATCTGCTGCAAGAATCTTAAATTCCTTCAAATAGCTTTAATGCAACTCCCCTCGGTAGACCTCGCTGTGCCTCTCGGTGTCGAGGCCTTCGGCAATAAACTTTCCCAACCATTGCTGTCTCGGTGTACAACCTTCAGGCACACTGAGGCCTTCGGCATTAAACTTTCCCAACCATTGCTGTCTCGGTGTACAACCTTCAGGCACACCGAGGCCTTCGGCATTAAACTTTCCCAACCATTGCTGTCTCGGTGTACAACCTTCAGGCACACCGAGGCCTTCGGCATTAAACTTTCCCAACCATTGCTGTCTCGGTGTACAACCTTCAGGCACACCGAGGCCTTCGGCATTAAACTTTCCCAACCATTGCTGTCTCGGTGTACAACCTTCAGGCACACCGAGGCCTTCGGCATTAAACTTTCCCAACCATTGCTGTCTCGGTGTACAACCTTCAGGCACACCGAGGCCTTCGGCATTAAACTTTCCCAACCATTGCTGTCTCGGTGTACAACCTTCAGGCACACCGAGGCCTTCGGCATTAAACTTTCCCAACCATTGCTGTCTCGGTGTACAACCTTCAGGCACACCGAGGCCTTCGGCATTAAACTTTCCCAACCATTGCTGTCTCGGTGTACAACCTTCAGGCACACCGAGGCCTTCGGCATTAAACTTTCCCAACCATTGCTGTCTCGGTGTACAACCTTCAGGCACACCGAGGCCTTCGGCATTAAACTTTCCCAACCATTGCTGTCTCGGTGTACAACCTTCAGGCACACCGAGGCCTTCGGCATTAAACTTTCCCAACCATTGCTGTCTCGGTGTACAACCTTCAGGCACACCGAGGCCTTCGGCATTAAACTTTCCCAACCATTGCTGTCTCGGTGTACAACCTTCAGGCACACCGAGGCCTTCGGCATTAAACTTTCCCAACCATTGCTGTCTCGGTGTACAACCTTCAGGCACACCGAGGCCTTCGGCATTAAACTTTCCCAACCATTGCTGTCTCGGTGTACAACCTTCAGGCACACCGAGGCCTTCGGCATTAAACTTTCCCAACCATTGCTGTCTCGGTGTACAACCTTCAGGCACACCGAGGCCTTCGGCAATAAACTTTCCCAACCATTGCTGTCTCGGTGTACAACCTTCAGGCACACCGAGGTCTTCGGCATTAAACTTTCCCAACCATTGCTGTCTCGGTGTACAACCTTCAGGCACACCGAGGCCTTCGGCATTAAACTTTCCCAACCATTGCTGTCTCGGTGTACAACCTTCAGGCACACCGAGGCCTTCGGCATTAAACTTTCCCAACCATTGCTGTCTCGGTGTACAACCTTCAGGCACACCGAGGCCTTCGGCATTAAACTTTCCCAACCATTGCTGTCTCGGTGTACAACCTTCAGGCACACCGAGGCCTTCGGCATTAAACTTTCCCAACCATTGCTGTCTCGGTGTACAACCTTCAGGCACACCGAGGCCTTCGGCATTAAACTTTCCCAACCATTGCTGTCTCGGTGTACAACCTTCAGGCACACCGAGGCCTTCGGCATTAAACTTTCCCAACCATTGCTGTCTCGGTGTACAACCTTCAGGCACACCGAGGCCTTCGGCATTAAACTTTCCCAACCATTGCTGTCTCGGTGTACAACCTTCAGGCACACCGAGGCCTTCGGCATTAAACTTTCCCAACCATTGCTGTCTCGGTGTACAACCTTCAGGCACACCGAGGCCTTCGGCATTAAACTTTCCCAACCATTGCTGTCTCGGTGTACAACCTTCAGGCACACCGAGGCCTTCGGCATTAAACTTTCCCAACCATTGCTGTCTCGGTGTACAACCTTCAGGCACACCGAGGCCTTCGGCATTAAACTTTCCCAACCATTGCTGTCTCGGTGTACAACCTTCAGGCACACCGAGGCCTTCGGCAATAAACTTTCCCAACCATTGCTGTCTGTGTAAAACCTTCAGGCATGTTCATGATTGTATATTTCTCTTCCTCTTGAAAAAAGTTGTAAGCAAACAAATTCTCTATGAGATGCAAATATGTCATGAGTAGATAACTCCTCTCCCTGAGATGCCAGTAGCTCCGTGACATCCACCTCTAAATTGAGGCCAGCTCTGTAGGACTTGGGCTCTACTCATTGGGCTGGTTAACCTCTTCCCTCTTAATAACAGCAACTTCTAAACTGAACTGTTTACAAAATTTACCGACCTTTTTGGCAAATGTTAATTGTCTGTTTACTCAATCCACCGACCTTTTTGCCGACAGTTAATTGGAAATCATACTAAACTAGGTATGAAATTCTTTCACACTATTAAGAAAAATTTTATTATTATTACAAGCTAGGCTATAACCCTAGTTGGAAAAGCAAGATGCTATAAGCCCAAGGGCTCCAACAAGGAAAAATAGCCCAGCGAGGAAAGGAAACAAGGAAATAAACTACAAGAGAAGAATAAAACAATGAAAATAAAATATTGCAAGAACAGTAAGAACATTGAATTAGATCCTTCACATATAAACTATAAAAATTTCATAACCTCTGTACCATGGTCTTCCACTGTCTTGGGTTAGAGTTCTCTTGCTTGAGGGTACACTCGGGCACGCTGTTCTATCTTGTTTCTCTTCCTCTTGTTTTTTTAAGCTTTTATAGTTTATATACGAGATATTTATTTTAATGTTACTCTTAATAATTTTATTTTTCCTTGTTTCCTTTCTTCACTGAGCTATTTTCCCTGTTGGAGCCCCTGGGCTTATAGCATCCTTCTTTTCCAACTAGGGTTGTAGCTTAGCAAGTAATAATAAAATAAAAATAATGAGGATCAAGACAGAACAGCGTGCCCGAGTGTACCCCCTTGCAAGTCAGTCTTCTCCACTTCTGCCCAAGGATTAATGACCTCCTTCAAAGTTGAAAGGATACTGTGGGACTTCCATGTTTTCCTTAAAGCTAGAGAAAAGTCCTCAGAAGTTAGCAGGTCTCGAAAGGCACTCCTTGGTCCATAAACTGGAGAAGGGCAGTGGTACTGGGAAAGTAAACCACCTTGCAGGATAACCAGGGGAATTTCCTAGTGACAATAACACTTTGAAGGGCAGACCCTTCGAAGATGGGCAGCTCTTCTAGGACGACGACTCCAAAATCAAGCCATTGTTCTCTAGTCTTGGGTAGTGCCAAAGTCCTCTGTACCATGGTCTTCCATTGTCTTAGGGTAGAGTTCTCTTGCTTGAGGGTACACTTTGGTACAACACAGTTCTATATCATTTCTCTTCCTCTTTTTTTTTTATAGTTTTTATAGTTTATATATGAAATATTTATTTTAATATTGTTACTCTTAAAATAACTTATATTAATTGTTAATTACTTTTCTTGTAGCTTCCTTATTTCCTTTCCTCAGTGGGCTATTTTCCTTGTTGGAGCCCTCGGGCTTATAGGACACTGCTTTTCCAACTACGGTTGTAGCTTAGGAAGTAATAATAATAATGATAATACTTGGAGGACAGGCAGTCAACCCTTCCATAAATGTAATAACGAGAACAAAGTGGAAGAGAAGATAATCTAACAGCAAAAGAGAACTTACGAGTGGCAGCAATACGTCCTCTCTCGCTTGGGGGTGAACCCGTGTATGCTGTTCTCTCTCTCTCTCTTGATTTGTTGAAGTTTTCATAGTATATGAAACTTTTTTTTCATAATTTTTTCTTCCCTTTTAGTTTGTTTCCTTATTTCCTTTCCTCACTCTGCTATTTTTCCCTGTTAGAGCCCTTGGGCTTATAGCATCTTGCTTTTCCAACAAGAATTATACCTTAGCTTAGCTTATAATAATAATAATAACCCTTTTACCCCCAGGCTCTTTGGAAAATTTCCAACCCTTAACCCCTAAGGGGTTATTTTTTCCCCAGCACATTTTGCAGTATATTTTTTTTTAAATTGCTCTAACAGCCTTAATTTTTGTCATAGAGAGGTCAGGTTGGTCTCATTCTCTTGGAAAATGCCTGAATTTTCTCAAAAAAATTATAAAAAATATGAAAAAAAAAATTTTGATAGCATTTTTTTGCAAGGACGTACCGGTACGTCCATGGTGGTAAAGGGATGAGTTTTGTGAAACGTACCAGTACGTCCTTTGGGGGTAAAAGGGATGATAATAATAATAAAGTTTACACTAGATATTTGTTTGGAGTGCTGGCACATCATAAATAGGGCGATCTACTTTGCCATCTCAATAGCACACACAACTAACTGCATATTTATTTACTTAGAAGTTTTACTCCAGCTGTTACCAAGTTGTGGAATGATCTTCCTAATCGGGTAGTTGAATCAGTAGAACTTCAAAACTTCAAAGTTGGAGCAAATGGTTTTATGTTGACCAGGCTGACATGAGTCTTTCTATAGTTTATATACGACATATCTGTTTTTGACGTTAATAGTTTATATAGGACATATCTGTTTTTGACATTGTTAATAGTTTATATATGACATATCTGTTTTTGACATTGTTATTAGTTTATATATGACATCTGTTTTTGACGTTGTTAATAGTTTATATATGACATCTGTTTTTGACGTTGTTAATAGTTTTATATAAGACATATCTATTTTGACACTGTTAATATTTTTAGAATGATTTCTTAATTCATTCTCATCATTTATTTATTTCCATATTTCCTTTCCTCACTGGGCTATTTTTCCCTGTTGGAGCCCTTGGGCTTATAGCATCTTGCTCTTCCAACTAGGGTTGTAGCTTGGCTAGTAATAATAATAATAATTTACAATAGTTTTTAGTAAGTCAACCTTTCCCCTACATACCTTCTAAAAGAGTAGGTTTCCTCAAAATCCATTCACAAATCTTAAAAGATATTTATATATTTCCTATTTATACAAACCTTTGTTCTTTAACCCTTTAACCCCCAAGCTATTTGGAAGTTTCCAACCCTTAACCCCCAAGCTATTTGGAAGTTTCCAACCCTTAACCCCCCGGGGGTTATTTTTTTCCCAGCACATTTTGCAGTATATTTTTTCCAAATTGCTCTAACAGCCTTAATTTTTGTCATAGAGAGGTCAGGTTGGTCTCATTTTCTTGGAAAATGCCTGAAGTTTCTCAAAAAATTATCAAAAATATGAAAAAAAAAAAATTTATAGCATTTTTTTGCAAGGACGTACCGGTACGTCCATGGGGGTAAAGGGATGGGTTTTGTGAAACGTACCAGTACGTCCTTTGGGGGTAAAAGGGTTAAGAGTTGAACAGGCGGACAATTCTCTATTCGTAGTTTGTATTATTATTATTATTACTTGCTAAGCTACAACCCTAGTTGGAAAAGCAGGATGCTATAAACCCAGGAGCTCCAACAGGGAAAATAGCCCAGCGAGGAAAGGAAACATGGAAAAATAAAATAGAAACATTAAAAAAATAAAATAAATATGTTCTATATAATCTATACATACTTTAACAAAACAAGAGGAAGAGATATAAGATAGAATAGTGTACCTGAGTGTACCCTCAAGCAAGAGAACTCTAACCCAAGACAGTGGAAGACCATGGTACTGAGGCTATGGCACTACCCAAGACTAAGAGAACAATGGTTTGATTTTGTAATGTCCTTCTTCTAGAACAGATCTATTTAAATGTTACTGACCTTGAAATACTTTTTTTACTTTTTAAATATTACTTCTCATATAATTTATTTAATTCTTTATTTCCTTTCCTCACAGGGATATTTTTCCTTGTTGGAGCCCTTGGGCTTATGCCTGCTTTTCTAACTAGGGTCGTAGCTTGGCTAGTAATAATAATAACGGAACACCCATCTCCTCTATCAGAAGTGTTGGATTAGACCATGGAAAGAAAGACACCAACCAATTTTCTCCTCTTGTGATGGGGATGGATACTGCTTGGGCGAGTGTAGTCTACTAAAAAGGTATGTCATCGTTTAACCGACTCGCAGGTGAAAGGTGTTAACCCTTTTACCCCCAGGCTATTTGGAATTTTCCAACCCTTAACCCCCAGGGGTTATTTTTTTTTTCAAGCACATTTTGCAGTATACTTTTTTTAAATTGCTCTAACAGCCTTAATTTTCATCCTAGAGAGGCCAGGTTGGTCTCATTCTCTTGGAAAATGTCTGAAGTTTCTCTTAACATTATCAAAAATATGCAAAAGAAATTGTAAATAGCAGTTTTTTGCAAGGACGTACCGGTACGTCCATGGGGGTAAAGGGATGTGTTTTGTGAAACGTACCAGTACGTCCTTTGGGGGTAAAAGGGGTTAACAGTTTCACCCCCTCAAGAGGAGAACATAAGTTAAATAAAGCCAGTCACTCCACCTTTCCTCTAGACTAATACCGAACATGTTACCTTATATAAGATGCACACTTGCCCTGTACGGGAGCTGGGAGAGTTCCACAGCTCCTGAGGAAAAGACCCACGCCAGGATATCCAGGTGTCCGTAGGGCATATCCTAAAATTACCAAGGCGACGATGGTCTGAAAATAACGGACAATATCTTCGGTTGAAAGTACACCAGCAGGTGATCTGCACGGATACCGACAGGGACACAATCACAAGTTCCTCCTCGAGATGGCAAAGGCCAGCAATGAACTCTGGTGCCTCCGTCACCAAAGGACTCTGAGATAGAAGGAACACCAACAGGGCACTTACTTCATATCCCGCTAGTTCTACCAACAGGGACACAATCACAAGTTCCTCCTCGAGATAGCAAAGGCTGGCAATGAACTCTGGTGCCTCCATCATCAGAACTCACAGAGATAGAAGGAACACCAACAGGGCACTTACTTCATATCCCGCTAGTTCTAAAGAGGATTGCAGCACTCGTGTGAGGGATATCAAATCCTGCAAAGTAGCACGGCCGGGCCACCCCGGGCCTGCGATGGCATGTCCGAGACAAA
Source organism: Palaemon carinicauda (assembly GCF_036898095.1). Classification (NCBI taxonomy): domain Eukaryota; kingdom Metazoa; phylum Arthropoda; class Malacostraca; order Decapoda; family Palaemonidae; genus Palaemon; species Palaemon carinicauda. Next base: position 41,939 of record NW_027169203.1, on the reverse strand, counting down.
TGTCCGTAGGAGGAACAGGCTTAAGCAGGAACAGGGTCTTCATAATGTCAGCTTATTAGGGAAGAGCAGAACTCCACAAGAAAACATACCGTATACATCTACCTCTTGACGAACCAGAGAAGAGAGCCTGTCTTGAGGGAGAGATTGTAACCACCCTAAGGACCAGGTTTTAGGATAGGTAGGCGACACTGCTCGAAACTTCATTTGAACATAGACCATTAACCGGCCAGCCCCCCAAGGAGAATGGATCCAAAAGCAAGGAGATTCTTCAGCAGAAAAAAAAATATATCTGATCAGGAAGATCGGTTCTCTACGATCGCCAAGGCGGAGTATGTCTCAAGATCTAGCAGAACAGGAATCATCCCCATGCGTCCCTTGGAGGTAGATAAAATGTTCCATTCCTTAAAACCATAAGGATACTCAATCGCAGCTAGTACCATTACTAGCGCCTGCTGTCCCAAGACCTGCCGTACCGGTCCTGGGAAAGTCACTACGTGAGCTCACACACACTCATCCACAAGACATGAAGGTCAGCTTATACCACGAGCTTCCCTGTGCTAAAATGCTGGTGGTAGGGGCTGCAGAGACGGCAAACCAGGTTCCCGTTCCGGATGACAAAATCAGAAAGAATTACTTGAAGAGAGACGTGTTATTTCCTCCTGATAGAGAAGAGCAGTTCTCTTCAGGTAAAGATACTCCTCCTATCCTCTGTATTATTATTACTATTACTAACTAAGCTACAACCATAGTTAGAAAAGCAAGATGCTATAAGCCCAAGGGCTCCAAACAGGGAAATAGACTGTTTTCATTGGTGTGGAAACGAACCCATATTTGAAGTGTACCCGGTGTAAAGAACACGGAATTTCATACACTTAGTGGTATAATTTTACATTCAATAGTCACCAAAATGTTAACCCTTTTACCCCCAGGCTCTTTGGAAATTTCCAACCCTTAACCCCCAAGGGGATTTTTTTCCCAGCACATTTTGCAGTATACTTTTTTTAAATTGCTCTAACAGCCTTAATTTTTGTCATAGAGAGGTCAGGTTGGTCTCATTCTCTTGGAAAATGCCTGAATTTTTTCAAAAAATTATCAAAAATATGAAAAAAATCATTTTTATAGCATTTTTTTGCAAGGACGTACCGGTACGTCCATGGGGGTAAAGGGATGGGTTTTGTGAAATGTAACAGTACGTCCTTTGGGGGTAAAAGGGTTAAAAGCATCTTACACAAACAACCTGGACATTTCAGAAGCATACTGCACTTGGCTATGAGAAAACAACTCGGTACGGACTCCCATACAAACCTTTGATTCGGCAAATCGCTCTCTATCCGCTGCGTCTATGAGGAAGACGATGGCGTCTACGGCAGGGAAATAATCCTTCCACACTCTTCGCGCTTGGTGATGGCCGCCCAGGTCAAAGGTTGTGAATTTTATCTGTCCTATGCTTAGTTCTTCTGAAGCTGTTGGATATGACGGGAAATTATTAAGACAGAATTCAAGTACTTCTCAAGTTATTAAGACAAAATTCAAGTACTTCCATTGTTATTAAGACAAAATTCAAGTACTTCGCAAGTTATTAAAGACAAAATTCAAGTACTTCCATTGTTATTAAAGACAAAATTCAAGTACTTCTAAAGTTATTAAAGACAAAATTCAAGTATTTCTCAAGTTAAGACAAAATTCAGGTACTTTTCAAGTAAAGACAAAATTCAAGTACTTCTAAAGTTATTAAAGACAAAATTCAAGTACTTCCATTGTTATTAAGACAAAATTCAAGTACTTCCATTGTTATTAAAGACAAAATTCAAATACTTCTAAAGGTATTAAGACAAAATTAAAGTATTTCTCAAGTTGTTAAAGACAAAATTCAAGTACTTCTCAAGTTATTAAAGACAAAATTCAAATACTTCTAAAGGTATTAAGACAAAATTCAAGTACTTCCACTGTTATTAAAGACAAAATTCAAGTACTTCCACTGTTATTAAGACAAAATTCAAGTACTTCCATTGTTATTAAGACAAAATTCAAGTACTTCCACTGTTATTAAAGACAAAATTCAAGTACTTCCACTGTTATTAAAGACAAAATTCAAGTACTTCCACTGTTATTAAGACAAAATTCAAGTACTTCCATTGTTATTAAGACAAAATTCAAGTACTTCTCAAGTTATTAAGACAAAATTCAAGTATTTCTCAAGTTATTAAGACAAAATTCAAATACTTCTAAAGTTATCAAGACAAAATTCAGGTAATTCTCAGGTTATTAAAGAAAAAATTCAAGTATTTTTCAAGTTATTAAGACAAAATTCAAGTATTTCTCAAGTTAAGACAAAATTCAAGTACTTCTAAAGTTAAGACAAAATTCAAGTATTTCTCAAGTTATTAAGACAAAAGGAATGTACTCAAAATATTTTTCTTTCCAAATTTTCTAATGTTTAAATATCTTTTTTCATTCCTCTCATATTTCAAGTTTTTAGCCTTCTATATTCAGTAAATATTTCCATAACATGTAAGAAAATTAAAGAAAACAAAAAAATATATGTTTAAGACATGCAAAAATTTCTTTATCAAAACATCACACTTAATGCCATGGAAAATGTCAAATGTTAGAAAAATGTCAAATGTTAGAAAAATGTCAAACGTTAGAAAAATGTCAAACGTTAGAAAAATGTCAAACGTTAGAAAAATGTCAAACGTTAGAAAAATGTCAAACGTTAGAAAAATGTCAAACGTTAGAAAAATGTCAAACGTTAGAAAAATGTCAAACGTTAGAAAAATGTCAAACGTTAGAAAAATGTCAAACGTTAGAAAATGTCAAACGTTAGAAAAATGTCAAACGTTAGAAAAATGTCAAACGTTAGAAAAATGTCAAACGTTAGAAAAATGTCAAACGTTAGAAAAATGTCAAACGTTAGAAAAATGTCAAATGTTAGAAAAAAGTCAAAAACTTTATAAAGCTGATATAACTATGAATAAAACAATATAAAAATCAAGGCTCGATCTACTCATGCAGTTAAATGTCCGACCACCGCCAGAATTAAAGAAAGCGTGAAAAGTTCGAAAACAAACGCGCATACGTACTTGGATGAAGGGTGGGAACGTGTTGTGCCATGCGGTCATCTTTCAGCATGTGTAACAACGTGGTCTTCCCGGCATTGTCTAGACCCAAGAAAAGCAGCTTGCCACTCTTCTTCCACAGACCTGCCGGCCAAGAGGGGTTTTAGAGGAGAGTCGAGATGGAAAAACTATAAAACTAAAACGTACAGTTCGACAATGGAGTTAACAGTACACCTCAATCTCCGAGGAAGAGCACCCAGCCACACACAAGGAGTTTTAGCGAAGAGTCGAGATGGAAAAACTATAAAACTAAAACGTACAGTTCGACACGGGAGTTCCCGGTACACCTCAATCTCCGAGGAAGAGCACCCAGCCACACACACGTCTGCTAGCTCTCCGTACGCTAGCTTTTTGGTTACGCGCCTTGATGTGTGGGCGTGACAGGGCGCTCTTTTACGGAACAAAGGTGTACCATGGACGCTCTTTTTCGGAACAAAAGTGTACATACTATACAGTGAACCCTCGCTACTTCGCGGTTCGACCATCGCGGATTCACCACTTCGCGGATTTTTTTTCATAACCCATATATATATACATATTGGTAATAACAAAATCAACATACTGTACTGAATAATCAATATAATCGATGCAAAAACTAACCTATACACAGATGTGTACAGTAAAGGCGTTTGTTTCTTCATTATGATCAGAGAAACGTAAACAAAACATTGGTTGCCATTTTTTATCGTGCTTTTTGGCGTGTTTAGGAAACGCATGATATAAAATCGCCTTTAATATTTGTGCCTGTTTTAGTTTAGGGTACTGTAGTACATGCATTAAGTGTTCTGTATATTAAAGGGTAGTTTGTTAACAGTACTACGTACAAGGGAAGGTTTTAAAAGTCTGAATATACATGTTGAATAAATAGGTAAATATGGTGTCGCTACTTCGCGGATTTTCACCTATCGCGGCCGGGTCTGGAACCTATCTACCGCGATAAACGAGGGTTCACTGTAAAACTAAAACGTACAGTTCGACACGGGAGTTCCCGGTACACCTCAATCTCCGAGGAAGAGCACCCAGCCACACACACGTCTGCTAGCTCTCGTTACACTAGCTTTTTGGTAACGCGCCTTGATGTGTGGGCGTGACAGGGCGCTCTTTTACGGAACAAAGGTGTACCATGGACGCTCTTTTTCGGAACAAAGGTGTACCATGGACGCTCTTTTTCGGAACAAAGGTGTACCATGGACGCTCTTTTTCGGAACAAAGGTGTACCATGGACTCCATGTGTTCAACTTCGTGTTCAACTTTATATGTGAAAAAAAAAACTAGTAAAGTATAAAATATTCCCCAAGATAAAAAACTAATGTACACAATATAAAATATTCCATATGGTGAAAAAATTAATGTATACAGTATAGTATTCAATCTTCCATATTGAAGTGTCTAAAATAAAAACAGAATTTAAACTTTTCTATAAAACGGACTGGAAAGAATGACAGGAGGAAAAAATATCTGCGGCTCAGTTGCTAAAGAGAGCCTGAAATATAGTAGGAATGTCGAGCCATGATTGCCAACAGCAACTGGACGGCGATGGTGACGAGGATAAAATGAGGAATGAGCAACTGGTACAGACCACTGCACGCCTAATCAGACTGGCTGGTGGGTCAGACACTAAAAGTTAGTGCAAAAATTTACAACTGATATTTCAATGTTAGTGTTTGTGCGTACACACGATCTATGAGAATTCGCCTTCGAACCAATCGCTGTATAACGAGGCCATTAATATGCTACGATATTTATCAATCCTTTTACCCCCAGGCTATTTGGAAATTTCCAACCCTTAACTCCCCCAGGGGGTTATTTTTTTCCCAGCACATTTTGCAGTATATTTTTTTTAAATTGCTCTAATAGCCTTAATTTTTGTCATAGAGAGGTCAGGTTGGTCTCATTCTCTTGGAAAATGCCTGAATTTTCTCAAAAAAATTATCAAAAATATGAAAAAAAAAATATAGCATTTTTTTTGCAAGGACGTACCGGTACATCCATGGGGGTAAAGGGATGAGTTTTGTGAAACGTACCAGTACGTCCTTTGGGGGCAAAAGGGTTAAGATGCTACGAGATATATATTAATGTGTACACGTTTAAAGAAGCCAGGCTGGACAGATTCAAGCGACACCCGACTCACATATATTTATTTGCACAGGTGAAATCCAGCGTTCCTCTCGCAGCTGGGTCAACAGTGTTTTCTTGCCGGCCTTATTCAAGCCCATGAATAAACAGCGTAGCCTTGGCGTGACAAGGCCTTAACGAGAGGAAACGGGCGAATGAATAGGGCCGTGCCGTGAATCGATTTCTCATCCGGATAATATCACTGTGGCAATGTAATGAGATTCTGGTCTGACCACCAGGAAAAAAATTTGAATTTCAAAACTGCAGTGTGACTTACATATACAATATACATTTCAAAATACAATAAGAGAGAGAGAGAGAGAGAGAGAGAGAGAGAGAGAGAGAGAGAGAGAAAAAAGGAAAAAAAAAAAGAAAAAAGGAAACGAAGAGAAAAAACGAAAAGAGAGAGAGAGAGAGAGAGAGAGAGAGAGAGAGAGAGAGAGAAAGGAAAAAAAGAGAAAAGGAAGAAAAAGAGGAAAGGAATAATAAAAAAAAGAGAGAGAGAGAGAGAGAGAGAGAGAGAGAGAGAGAGAGAGAAAAAGAAAGAAAGAAAGAAAGAAAGAGAAAAAAAGACAAAGAAAAAGAAAGAGAAAAAATGAAAGAAAGAGAAATAACGCAAGAAAAGAAAAATAAAGAGAGAGAGAGAGAGAGAGAGAGAGAGAGAGAGAGAGAGAGAGACTTACCTAGATATCCCAGCACACCAGTAATCCAATCCCAAAGAAACATTCTTGTTATGGGGAGAACTGCGAAAAAAAAAAAAAATATACGTTAACATTCGACAAAGATCCTGTTTCATAAATTCAAAAAGTTATATATTACCAAATAAAATACAATAAAATACAACCATAAATGCAGCTGTATTTCTCCTGGGACTTAGGAAGCAAAGCAATTAGAATACAATAAAATATGACCATATACATCATCGGCAAAGCCACGACTGACGAACTACAATAACCTTTCGTTTATATTCTCCGTCTTTTTATGTTTCCAAATTGAAATTCTTTCATCAGAAGGTAGAAACATACGTCCCATTCTATTGATATAACATCTGTCAGTATTATTATTAATTGCTAAGCTACAACCCTAGTTGGAAAAGCAGGATGCTTTAAGCCCAGGGGCCCCAACAGGGAAAATAGGCCAGTAAGGAAAGGAAACAAGGGAAAATAAAATATTTCAAAATTAGTAACAACAATATTTCCTATAAAACTACAGATAAGTGTTGTTAGAGAGAGACAAACACAGATATGTAGGAAAGTAATAATAATAATAATAATAATGATAGAAACAAATATATATTTCCTATATAAACTATAAAAACTTTAACAAAACAAGAGGAAGAGAAATTAGATAGAATAGTGTGCCCGAGTGTACCCTCAAGCAAGAGAACTTTCACCCAAGACAGTGGAAGACCATGGTACAGAAGCTATGACACTACCAAAGACTAAAGAACAATGGTTTGATTTTGGAGTGGCCTTCTCCTAGAAGAGCTGCTTACCATAGCTAAAGTGTCTCTTCTACCCTTACCAAGAGGAAAGTAGCCACTGAACAACTACAGTGCAGTAGTTAACCCCTTGGGTGAAGAAGAATTGTTTGATAATCAGTGTGTTGTCAGGTGTATGAGGACAGAGGAGAATATGTAAAGAATAGGCCAGACTATTCGGTGTATGTGTAGGCAGAGGGAAAGAACCGTAACCAGAGAGAAGGATTCAATGTAGTACTTTCTGGCCAGTCAAAGGACCCTATAACTCTCTAGCGGTAGTATCTCAACGGGTGGTGGCTGTCCCATTATGAAACGGCAGGCTACTGCTACACTTTTCCCACTTCAAAACACACACATACACCGAATAGTCTGGCCTATTTTTCACTTTTTCTCCTCTGTGCTCAATTCCTGACAACATAGATTACCAAACAATTCTTCTTCACCCCAGAGGTTACTGCACTGTAATTGTTCAGTGGTTACTTTCCTCTTGTCAGGGGTAGAAAAAGACTCTTTAGCTATGGTAAGCAGCTCTTCTAGGAGAAGGACACTCCAAAATCAAACCGTTGTTCTCTGTACCATGGTCTTTCACTGTCATGGGTTAGAGTTCTCTTGCTTGAGGGTACACTCGAGCATGCTGTTCTATCTGATTTCTCTTCCTCTTTTGTTAATTTTTTTTTTTATAGTTTATATAAATTTTTATTTTAATGTTACTTAATTCTTAAAAATTTAATTTTTCCTAGTTTCATTTCCTCACCGAGCTATTTCCCCTGTTGGAGCCTCTGGGCTTATAGCAACCTGCTTTTCCAACTGGGGTTGTAGCTTACCAAGTAATAATAATAATAATAATAATAATAATAATAATAATAATACCTCTTTATTCAAAGATGTCTGCTCGATACTCGGCAGTAAATCTTTCCTCGTCTGCCCCTACACTGACGGGAGATATAGTCTACGGTGGTAGCGATTAAAGTCGTACCGATAATTAAGTATAGATGACCTACAGACGTACAGTTGTCATCAACGAGTCCCCCAATTGAGAGATAAGTTATCTTTTGATTAAATAACAGCCAAGAGTACTTTAACCTATTTAAATTTCCGTCAAATATAATCTTGCAATTTCAAAATCATTTAACCTTTTCTTTGTAAGTTTTCCATAATTTGAAAGAAAATAAATGCAATTTTACAAAAATATAAATTTCAAGTCTTCAAAAAAGAAAAAAAATGTATTGGCAATTTTACAAAAAAAATAAATTTCAAGTCAAAAAAAGAAAAAAAATGTATTGGCAATTTTACAAAAAATAAATTTCAAGTCGTCAAAAAAGAAAAAAAAATGTATTGGCAATTTTACCAAAAATATAAATTTCAAGTCAAAAAAGAAAAAAAAATGTATTGGCAATTTTACAAAAAAATAAATTTCAAGTCATCAAAAAAGAAAATAAATGTATTGGCAATTTATATATATATATATATATATATATATAAAAAAAGATGTATCGTTGACCTTCGAGTCATACTTAACACAAATGTGACGACAGCTACGAATGACAGACTCTTTCAAACTCCTCCGTACGAGATAAAGAAAAAAAAAACTGAGTAATTCTTGCTGTACTTCAAACCTTAGGCTAAACTTTGTACAGAGCTTTTAACAGCATTTAATAAAACTTATAGATATGCTTTCGATCACTTGTTTACTAGCGCAGCGACTTTGTTTTTCAGGCAGCTTTGCCACCAGTTTATCTTTTGCTAAACACAGCGTTGTTGCACATGCATCTTCTTACAATGCACGCCTGTTAGACATCATATTAGCCGTGAAGTGTACTGCAATTAATGGCTAATACAAAAAAGAATTGCAAACATAGGTAATAAGGTCAGATTGTGAGTGATAATTAGTAGTTGTAGAAGTTGAATGGTAACAAAACCAAACTGGAGAGGACGCTCAGGAGAGCGCAGACCTCTGCCGCGGCAGCTTGTTTCTCGACCTTGCCCTTGATCTTTGACCTTAACGTGTAATAGTTGGAGTGGATTTTCATATACTCTAATATGAACCATGTTTGAAGTCTCTGCGACAACGATGTTCAAACTTATGACTGATTACCTGATGTGAATTTGATATTTTGCTTGACCTTTAACCTTCCAAAATTTAATTTCCAGCTTTTTACATGAATTAATCCATAAAAGTTTCATTAGACTTTCTATACTTTGTTTCGTTCTCTTGCTTGAGGGTACACTCGGGCACACTGTTCTAATTTCTCTTCCTCTTGTTTTGTTGAAGTTTTTATAGTTTATATAGGAGATATTTATTTCAATGTTATTTGTAATATTTTTTCCCTTGTTTCTTTCCTCACTGGGCTGTTTTCCCCATTGGAGCCCCTGGGCTTATAGCATTCTGCTTTTCCAACTAGGATTGTAGCTTAGCAATTAATATTTTTTTCCCTTGTTTCCTTTCCTCACTGGGCTATTTTCCCCATGGGAGCCCCTGGGCTTATAGCATTCTGCTTTTCCAACTAGGATTGTAGCTTAGCAATTGATATTTTTTTTCCCTTGTTTCCTTTCCTCACTGGGCTATTTTCCCCATGGGAGCCCCCTGGGCTTATAGCATTCAGCTTTTCCAACTAGGGTCGTAGCTTAGCAATTGATAATAACGATAAAATCAAACTCAACGACGTACATACGACGCGTAGCAGTTATGTCACAATCGCGCTTATTTACCTTCTCCGTCAGATTGTGGTTTTAATCTAATCTAAGGGAACTTTAATCACTCTATTATCGTTGTCTCCCCGACTTGTTTGTTTGCGTCGTGGTGGAGGGCAGATAACGGAAGCTGTTTTTTTTTATATCTTGTCTTTTTATAGCCTTTGGAGTCCTACTTTTGAAACTCGGAAAGATTATATTTTATAGCCTTCAGAGTCCTACTTTTGAAACTCGGAAAGATTATATTTTATAGCCTTCGGAGTCCTACTTTTGAAACTCGGAAAGATTATATTTTATAGCCTTTGGAGTCCTACTTTTGAAACTCGGAAAGATTATAAGTCTTTTTATAGCCTTTGGAATCCTACTTTTGAAACTCTGAAAGATTATAAGTCTTTTTTATAGCCTTTGGAGTCCTACTTTTGAAACTCAGAAAGCTTATAAGTTTTTATAGCCTTTGGAGTCCTACTTTTGAAACTCAGAAAGCTTATAAGTCTTTTTATAGCCTTTGGAGTCCTACTTTTGAAACTCAGAAAGCTTATAAGTCTTTTTATAGCCTTTGGAGTCCTACTTTTGAAACTCGAAGATTATGAACCGCCGTCTTTGATGTAGGAGCATTGCAAGAAAGGGGAGGGGGTTGTCAGTGAACCCACATTCTATTATTATTATTATTATTATTATTATTATTACTAGCAAAGCTACAACCCTAGTTGGAAAAGCAGGATGCTATAAACCCATGGGCTCCAACAAGGAAAACTAGCAGAGTGAGGAAAGGAAATGAAAAACAAGATACGTAATGAACAATTGAAATAGAATATGTTAAGGTAACAATGTTGGAAAAATAGCCCAGTGAGGAAAGGAAATAAGGAACTAAACTACAAAGGAAGTAATGAACAATTGAAATAAAAGATATTAAGGAGAGTAACATTAAAATAGGTCTTTCATACATACAGTAAACTATGAAAGGGATTTGTCAGCCTGTTCAACTTAAAAACGTTTAAGAATTGTCATTTTAAACAGGAATATTGTGCTATAGTAAATATTGACCCACGTTTTAATTACTGACACAGTCCTCGCTAACCAAACTACAGTGTCTGGAGAAGCGTCTACTGTTAAATTCACACTTGATTCATTCTTGTATTACATCATAATCTGGTAAAAATTTGATAAAAATCTTACTATATATGATAAAAAAAACCTTTAGCAAGGCATTTAAGGAATAAACGTACACGGAACGTTAGAAAAGTAGGGGTTAAATAGAAGTGGTTGAAAGTACTTTTTAACCCTTTTACCCCCAATGACGTACTGGTACGTTTCACAAATCTCGTCCCTTTACCCCCGGTGGACTTAATGGTACGTTTCACAAAACTCGTCCCTTTACCCCCATGGACGTGCTGGTACGTTTCACAAAACTCGTCCCCTTTACTCCCATGGACGTACCGGTACGTCCTTGCAAAAAAACTTCTATTTACATTTATTTTTGCATATTTTTTATAACTTTATGAGAAACTTCAGGCATTTTCCAAAAGAATGAGACCAACCAGACTTCTCTACAACAAAAATTAAGGCTGTTAAGAGCAATTTGAAAAAAATATTAGCTAAATGTGCTCGAAATTTAACCTTATGGCGGGGGGTAAAAGGGTTAAGAAAATAATATTAATATTTCTATACAGTACGTCATGAAATTAACCCTTTTTACCCCCAGGCTATTTAGAAATTTCCAACCCTTAACCCCCAAGGGGTTATTTTTATCCCAGCACATTTTGCAGTATATTTTTTTTAAATTGCTCTAAAAGCCTTAATTTTTGTCATAGAGAGGTCAGGTTGGTCTCATTCTCTTGGAAAATGCCTGAAGTTTCTCAAAAAATTATCAAAAATATGAAAAAAAAAATTTTATTGCATTTTTTTTGCAATGACGTACCGGTACGTCCAAGGGGGGATAAAGGGATGGCTTTTGTGAAACGTACCAGTACGTCCTTTGGGGGTAAAAGGGTTAAAAGGGTAAAAACTTGGTGCTGCTATAGTGTGATTCCTACCATCAGGCTTCTACTAGGGTGCGAGTCCTACCATCAGGCTTCTACTAGGGTGCGAGTCCTACCATCAGGCTTCGACTAGGGTGCGAGTCCTACCATCAGGCTTCGACTAGGGTGCGAGTCCTACCATCAGGATTCTACTATAGTGTGATTCCTACCCTATTTTTCGGGGTATGAGGTGATTCCTAGCAAAGGAGGCTAGATAAAACACTTCTTGACAATATTTTAATCTATTCTACTCTATAAAACATACTCAAAAAACCCATAAAATCCCAAATTTTAGGTTATTTGTATTTTTCCTAACAGTACTTAACTCGAACTACTATACTCCTAAAAAAGTAGTTCGAGGCAAGTACTTAGTGTTGGAACAAGCGCACTTTAGGTTAGGTTAGGTAAAATGGTAGTTTTCTTTACACCGTTTGTTTAATTAGTTGGTTTGGTAACGCTTAATCGAGGCGTTACTCTTGTAATAACACCTTGGAAGGGGGAATATTACATTATTTGGCTGTTTTGCTTGGTAGGAATCACGTTATAGTAGATTTGAGTCCCCACAATGAGTTAGGAACAGAAAAAGAGGGTAGGAATCAACCTATAGTAGCACCAAAAATTCTTTTTGATCACATATTTCAAGATCGGCAGCATTGCTAACAGCTTATCTTTTGCTAAACACGAGATCACCTTCTACAATGTACAGCTGCCAGACGTCTCGAAGTCTACCGAACTTCCTGTGATGTGTACTGGAATTAATGATGGAAAGTATACATGAGAACAAGGGCTGCAGATGTGTGAATTAATATTACTAAAGTAACAGAAAAATCATAAACCAGATGCTGAAAAGACTAGACGGTTTTAAATTCGTTTAATACAAGACTGTCTCGAGTTACGACAATTCGACATTAAGAACGGGCTGCCATAGGGTAGTGAAAAAATTCCTTTAACCTAATTTCCAGTTACGAAATCTGGCGTTTTGATGCGGCCGACTACTTGCCGACGCAGAGATCAACCGAGGTAAGAATTAGGGCATTATTACACCCTCTTTATTTACAATACTAATTCAAGACTTTAAGACTCTAATTTATGGATATTTTTTACTTTTTGGGTTCGATTAATGTCTGGACGGCGTAAGGGAGACTTCTTAGGAAAGTGTGCAGTACGACCACAGGAATAAAGTCGAGTAATTCTTACGTGTACATGTATTACTTATTGTCTGCTAGTACTGTATAAGTAAGTAATTCTCTGTATAGGGTACAGATATTTGTATATGTTCAACTAATGCTGATGAACGACAATAGAAAACGGGATTGAAAACATCCCATCGTATACGCTCATTTAACCCTTTTACCCCCCCGGGGTATTTGGAAATTTCCAACCCTTAACCCTCAGGGGGTTATTTTTTCCAAGCACATTTTGCAGTATATTTTTTTTAAATTGCTCCAACAGCCTTAATTTTTGTCATAGAGAGGTCAGGTTGGTCTCATTCTTTTGGAAAATGCCTGAAGTTTCTCAAAAAATTATCAAAAAATATGAAAAAACTAATTTTCATAGCAATTTTTTTGCAAGGACGTACCGGTACGTCCATGGGGGTAAAGGGATGGCTTTTGTGAAACGTACCAGTACATCCTTTGAGGGTAAAAGGGTTAAGTAAGGAAGTTTTTAAGTGCGATGAACACGGCTACGAAAGTGGTATGTTTTCTGTGCGTCAAGAAGGTCGGGCAAAAAGAAAACCTCAGGTGCCTTGATCATGTCTATATTGCTTGGTTTAGATTAGGGTAATTTTCATTTTAATAGGGACTATGATAGGCCTGAACAAGTTAATATAAATAAAGTAAGAATGGCACACAATATATTTTAAGGCGTTTCAAATATCATCGATGACGATACCTAGCGCATGCCGACAGCTGTTCATCTATGGTAGTCACCCTCAAAAATAAAGTGTTCATGCCAGAAATAATAAAAATTATTCAAAATATAAAATAAATAACCACCTTATTTTATCCAAACAGTTTGATTTCCTACTCTATAATTCTACCGTAAAGCTATGGACGCTCCCCTATACCGGTAAACGTCAAAACTTAAATTTCCAGGTATATATTTACCCAAGCACCAGTCGGGTCTATAGCAATGTTCGATTAATAAAGAGCACTCTATCCTACAGTAGACAAAAGCTAAGGGAAGGGCGCGGTTCTCAGGTAGGTTCGTGAGGGAAATACACCGAGATGTTCTCGTTCACTAGGGACAGAGAACAATATACGAAGTTCCCGTTTGTCATATCTTGACCTAGTTCGGTTTAGTTACCAAAAGTGCCTAACCCGACCTTAGACATTGTGTTCTCAGACGTTATGTATAGAGAACCATCTGAAAGGTTCATGAGTGGAGGTATAGCCGAATAACTTGGAAATCTACAATTAAAAGTAAATGTTAAATTTTCGTATCTAAATTTTCCTAAGGTTCACTTTAACCCTTTAACCCCCAGGCTATTTGGAAATTTCCAACCCTTAACCCCCAGGGGGTTATTTTTTTCCCAGCACATTTTGCAGTAATTTTTTTTAAATTGCTCTAACAGCCTTTATTTTTGTCAGAGAGGTCAGGTTGGTCTAATTCTCTTGGAAAATGCCTGAATTTTCTCAAAAAATTATCAAAAAATATGAAAAACAAATTTTTATAGCATTTTTTTGCAAGGACGTACCGGTACGTCCATGAGGGTAAAGGGATGGCTTTTGTGAAACGTACCAGTACGTCCTTTGGGGGTAAAAGGGTTAATCTGCATCCGTGGCAATGGTAGTCACGCGGCCGCCACAGTTCCCTCCATCCCACTAGTTCATAGTAACTGGCTAGTTATTGACTTTACATCGGCACCTGTATTACAGTGATGTATTTTAGTTATACAGAAACAAAACCCCATCTTTTTACAATCTTAATCTCGTCACGAGAATAACGTCGGGAAAAGTATAATAACATGTAAGTGATGTGAATAACAGTACTATAAACTTGCATTTTGGAGCAGTTGGAGTGTCGACTATCATAACTCAAAAGGTGTCTACTTTCATAACTCAATAGGTGTCGACTATCATAACTCAAAAGGTGTCGACTACCATGACTCAAAAAGTGTCGACTATCATGACTCAAAAAGTGACGACCGTCGTAACTCAAAAAGTGTCAACTATCGTAACTCAAAAAGTGTCGACTATCGTAACTCAAAAAGTGTCAACTATCGTAACTCAAAAAGTGTCGACTGTCGTAACTCAAAAGGTGTCGACTGTCGAAACTCAAAAAGTGTCGACCATCATAACTCAAAAAGTGTCGACCATCATAACTCAAAAAGTGTCGACTATCATAACTCAAAAAGTGTCGACTATCATAACTCAAAAAGTGACGGCTCTCTCAACTCAAAAAGTGTCGACTATCATAACTCAAAAGGTGTCGACTATCATAACTCAAAAAGTGTCGACCATCATAACTCAAAAAGTGTCGACTATTATAATTCAAAAATATTTTAATTACGTTAATAACAGTATACTGTATAGTTTATATGGTATTCCCTAACCAGATTTAGATATTCTTTTGTCTGAAGTTACTATAGTCCATTTCCCGACTCGCGGCGGTGCCCTTTTAGCTCGGAAAAGTTTCCTGATCGCTGATTGGTTAGAATTATCTTGTCCAACCAATCAGCGATCCGGAAACTTTTCCGAGCTAAAAGGGCACCGCCGCGAGTCGGTGCAAATATGCATCGCTAAAAGAAATGGACTATAGTTTGAAACGCATAGCAGTCCAAGCTTAGCCTGATAATTATGTGTGTTCAACATCGAGCCAACATTTATGTTATGATATTAATCACGGTCGATTAGGGTAAAAATATTTCTTAGGGATATTCAGCATTCAAAAGATTAGTATTTTATACACTTTGGCAATAACTTGGTTAAAAACTATGCCCATGAAAAGCATTCAAACAGATACTTGGGGGTGTATGTATGATGACGGCCAACTAAGAATACGGCAGTGTAATGGGAGGTCGCAGGAGCCTCGTTAGGTAAGGACACAGCTTGTAGGTTAGGTTAGGTGGTGTCCATTTACTATGCATGCAGGAGGAACAGGCCGCTAATATACAAAGGCTCCAAATGGACGGCAAATAAACTTTCCCCTTAACATAACCTACAAGACATGTCCTTAGCTACTTAATTGATGATTGCCCTGCGACACCCCCCCTTACATTGCTGGGAGCCTTTGTATATCAGCGGCCAGTTCCTCACGCATTGTTAAAAATGGACATCAACTAACCTGACCTTTTCCCCCCTAACCTCACCTAAAACCCATGTCCTTACCTACTTACCTAGCGGGGGGGGCCGTTACCCCCCTTACACTCCCGTATTCTAAGTTAGCCATAACACATACAGGTGGCCGCTATTTTACATACACCCACACTGCCGTATTCTTAGTCAGCCGTCATCATATATACAGGTGGCCGCTATCATACATACACTCCCATACCTGACCACAATTCATTACAACACACTCCTTTATTGTGTATATATATTGCTCGTATGTATGCACTCAAAATTTCAAACATTTTGGCAACATTTCTTTAACTAGAACGTTAGCATAAACATATTTCTAGATTGTATTGGGCGTACTTCCTACCTTTGGTGGAGTGCAAGTTAATTTCGATGGTAATGATACTTATTCTGTTTATACAATATAAAATTGGTTATTATAATTGATAAATTGGGGTAAATTGGGTCAGTAAATCGTAGATTATGACGCAGTAAAAATCTATTTGTTCGGGTTTAAAAACGGCAAAAATTGGAGTAAATATTAACGATATAACTGGTTATATCCTTCAGTAATAGCCATGCTGTTTATATCATACATAGTTCGAAAGAAAAATATTAAAGGCTGGGTCATCGTACATTTCTACACCGAGGAAATATGAACGGTTCAGGGGTAAATATATATAGTCAAATAACCAGGAAATTTTAAAACTAGGAACCCTTGAATGGTTAATGCTAAACACCTAAGAATGTATACGATAAAGTGAACGGAAAGGCTGCAGTATAGGACCAACAGAACAGCCCCTAAGTAGTTTTAACAAAAATAACAAAATAACTGGGAAATATTTAACTAAGTCATTATATAAACGTATTATAGAACGTACATACGGTTCATGAGTATATATACAACCATATAATTATGAAACCTCCAAGACAAGGTCATTATATATCGAAAAACAGACGAACGGTGCACGGGTATAGTTTAACCAAAAGACTCGCTTCCCGTAAAGTAGGTTAACCGGAAAAATAACCAACCACACAACGCAAACAAAACTTCTCATACATAAATGGGATAAAAACAACATCACAAAACATAAAAGGATAAAACAGGAACGGTTAAAACAAGATAAACTGGAATAAAAAAAAAAAACTCGAAGAATATTTTGACACTTGCAATCAGCTGAGATGTCGGTCTTTCGGCTTCTCCTCCTCTGTATTTTCCCTAGGCGGGGAAATAACTCCTCACGAGGGAACCTAAGGGAACAATTGCGTTCTGGACGGAGAAAAATCCTCCGAGGGAGTTCACTTACTTTGATAAAAACCGCGTATAAGATTTTTGGCACCTAGAGGAGCATTATACTGCCAAGTACAAGTTATAAGGGACGGGAACGTCGACGTCCTGGGAGAAGAAGATGATCCGGAGAGGGTTTGTTTACGTTTTCAACTCTCTATAAGTGAATGAATCGTTGCGTTTTTGTTTTACTTCCTTATTTATATACTTAAAAAAACGTATTATAAAATACATATTATATATAAATATGATATATAAAAATTCAATTTATTTATTATGACTTTTTTTATATAAAAATAATATCATTAACAACAAATAAGTTTTTAAAACAAGTCTTTCTAGCGGCGCAACTTTTCCAGTTCCGTCGTCTATATTTCTTCCCTGTTGGAACTTCTGTGACGTAAACATCATCCGGGACTTCGGCTTGTCGGGACCCCGCCAAATTTTGACTGTTTAAATTTCTTGCTGTTTAAAAAACGGCAAAAATCGGAGTAAAAATTAACGATATAACTGGTTATATCATTTCATGATACCCATTCTGTTTATACAATATGAAATTGGTTATTATAATTGATAAATTGGGGGTAAATTGGACTGTTTAAATTTTGACTGTTTAAAAAAACGGCAAAAATCGGAGTAAAAATTAACGATATAACTGGTTATATCGTTTCATGATACCCATTCTGTTTATACAATATGAAATTGGTTATTATAATTGATAAATTGGGGGTAAATTGGACTGTTTGAATTTATTACTGTTTAAAAAAACGGCAAAAATAGGAGTAAAAATTAACGATATAACTGGTTATATCGTTCCATGATACTCATTCTGTTTATACAATATGAAATTGGTTATTATAATTGATAAATTTGGGTTAAATTGGGTCAGTAAATCGTAGAATAAGGCGCAGTAAAAATCTATTTGTTCGGGTTTAAAAACGGCAAAAATCGGAGTAAAAATTAACGATATAACTGGTTATATCGTTTCATGATACTCATTCTGTTTATACAATATGAAATTGGTTATTAAAACTGATAAATTGAGTCAATAAATCGAAAAATAAGGCGCAGTTAAAATCTATTTGTTCGGGTTTAAAAACGGCAAAAATCGGAGTAAAAATTCGCTATATAACTGGTTATATCGTTTCATGATACTCATTCTGTTTATACAATATGAAATTGGTTATTATAATTGATAAATTGGCGTAAATTGGGTCAATAAATCGAAAAATAAGGCGCAGTAAAAATCTATTTGTTCGGGTTTAAAAACGGCAAAAATCGGGGCAAAAATTAACGATATAACTGGTTATATCCTTCAGTAATAGCCATGCTGTTTATACCATACATGATATATTATTTATATTGATATAGTTAGGTAAATTACTTCATTAAATCGTATATAGAATGTCTTTGATATTAAAAACCGCAAAATAATGAGCAAAAAACTGCGCAATTTAACTGGTTATATCCTTCTACGATAACCAGACTGTTTATACCACGCATAATGAGTTATTATAATCATCAAGTTAATTCATTTGCTTCGATATATCGTAAAATATGGCACAATATCCATTGATTTTAGTAAGAAAATGGACAGAAAACCGCAATTTTACTGGTTATATCCTTCTACGATAACCAGACTGTTTATACCACGCATAATGAGTTATTATAATCATCAAGTTAATTAATTTGCTTCGATATATCGTAAAATATGGCACAATATCCATTGATTTTAGTAAGAAAATGGACAGAAAACCGCATTTTAACTGGTTATATCCTTCTGTAATAACCATACTGTTTATATTATATATAGTGAGTTAATATAATCATCAAGTTAATTAATTTGCTTCGATATATCGTAAAATATGGCACAATATCCATTGATTTTAGTAAGAAAATGGACAGAAAATCGTAATTTAACTGGTTATATCCTTCTACGATAACCAGACTGTTTATACCACGCATAATTAGTTATTATAATCATCAAGTTAATTAATTTGCTTCGATATATCGTAAAATATGGCACAATATCCATTGATTTTAGTAAGAAAATGGACAGAAAATCTTAATTTAACTGGTTATATCCTTCTGTAATAACCATACTGTTTATATTATATATAATGAGTTAATATAATCGACCGAGTGAGATAATTTGCTATAATATATCGTAAATATAAGGCGTAGTAACCCTTGGGTTGTTTAAACCAGCGTTAGGACTTAAAGATACGTCAGCATTGTCATCTGTGACGTGTTTGCATTTTAAAAACAAAAGATATTTTTAATGAATATACGTGCGTTAAATACGCTAACAATGCGTATTTATAAGGTTTCTTTAAATCGAGTTACTATTTTTATATAGTATTTGCGTATCTGTAATAAATATTTTATTTCTATTTTACCTTGAAGACATATTTAGATAAGTAGGCTACAAGATTCAAAGTCCATCTGGCTCTCAATACGCACGTCTTAAGCACAAAGACTCTCTCTCTCTCTCTCTCTCTCTCTCTCTCTCTCTCTCTCTCTCTCTCTCTCTCTCTCTCTCTCTCTCTCTCTCTCTGTGTGATCTAGTTAACTCGGTTCGAAGAATCAAGAACCAAAATATTTGTTAAGACGTAAAACGAAACAAAAGTAATATTATACACACACACACACACACACACACACACACACACACACATATATATATATATATATATATATATATATATATATATATATATATATATATATATATATATGTATGTTCTTAGTACTTTGTTTACCAGGTTAAAACTTTAATCAAGCTATCTCTCTCTCTCTCTCTCTCTCTCTCTCTCTCTCTCTCTCTCTCTCTCTCTCTCTCTCTCTCTCTTTGTTATTGGTTTTTGAAAATTGATACAGTTGAAAACACAGACATACACACACACACACACACATATATATATATATATATATATATATATATATATAGATATATATATATATATATATATATATATATATATATATATATATATAAATAGATATATATATATATATATATATATATATATATATATATATATATATATATATATATATATATATATATATATATATATATATTACCTTCTAAGCTACAGCGCTAGTTGAAAAAGCAGGATGCTATAAGCCCACGGGCCCCAACAGAGAAAATAGCCCAGTGAGAAAAGGAAGCAAGGGAAAATAAAATATTTTAAGAACAGTAACATTTAAATAAACATTTCCTATAGAAACTATAAAAACTTAACAAAATAAGAGGAAGAGAAATGAGATAGAATAGTGTGCCTAAGTGTACCCTCAAGCAAGAGTATAGGAATATGATATCTGGTGTTCCTCAGGGTAGTGTTCTTGGCCCACTACATTTATTATTATTATTATTATTATTATTATTATTATTATTACTACTACTACTATCCAAGCTACAACCCTAGCTGGAAAAGCAAGATGCTATAAGCCCAGGGGCTCCAATAGGGAAAAATAGCCCAGTGAGGAAAGGAAATAAAGAAATAAATAAATGAAGAGAACAAATTAACAATAAATCATTCTAAAATAAGTAACAACGTCAAAACAGACATGTCATATATAAACTATTAACAACATAAAAAACAAATATGTCATAAATAAACTATAAAAAGACTCATGTCCGCCTGGTCAACAAAAAAGCATTTGCTCCAACTTTGAACTTTTCAAGTTCTACTGATTCAACCACCCGATTAGGAAGATCATTCCACAACTTGGTAACAGCTGGAATAAAACTTCTAGAGTACTGCGTAGTATTGAGCCTCGTGATGGAGAAGGCCTGGCTATTAGAATTAACTCCCTGCCTTGTATTATGAACAGGATAGAATTGTCCAGGGAGATCTGAATGTAAAGGATGGTCAGAGTTATGAAAAATCTTATGCAACATGCATAATGAACTAATTGAACAACGGTGCCAGAGATTAATATCTAGATCAGAAATAAGAAATTTAATAGACCGTAAGTTTCTGTCCAAAAAATTAAGATAAGAATCAGCAGCTGAAGACCAGACAGGAGAACAATACTCAAAACAAGGTAGAATGAAAGAATTAAAACGCTTCATACTATAGCCTATACACATGACATGGGGTTTGGCCTAGAAAACAAGCTTGTTGCATATGCAGATGATGCTACTCTCTTTGCATCAATTCTATTGAATGTAGATCTGGGGTTGCTGAATCCCTTAATAGAGATCTAGCTAAAATTAGTGCATGGTGCAAATTATGGGGTATGAAGTTGAATCCTAACAAAACTCAATGTATGATTGTAAGTAGGTCAAGGACGGTGGCTCCTCAACATCCGGATCTCAGCATTGATAATGTTTCTTTAACTTCGTACGACTCTTTTAAAATTTTAGGTGTGATTCTCGACAGCAAATTTACTTTTGAGAAACACATTAGGTCTGTGTCTTCTTCCATTGCCTCCCCCCCCAAAAAAATGGCTTATTGAGAAAGTCTTTTAAGATTTTTGGTGATCAATCTATTCTGAAGAAGTGTTTTAATTCTTTCATTCTACCTTATTTTGAGTATTGTTCTCCTGTCTGGTCTTCAGCTGCTGATTCTCATCTTAATTTGTTGGACAGAAACTTACGGTCTATTAAATTTCTTATTCCTGATCTAGATATTAATCTCTGGCCCGTCGTTCAATTAGTTCATTATGCATGTTGCATAAGATTTTTCATAACTCTGACCATCCTTTACATTCAGATCTCCCTGGACAGTTCCATCCTGTTCGTAATACTAGGCAGGCAGTTAATTCTAATAGCCAGGCCTTCTCCATCATGAGGCTCAATACTACACAGTATTCTAGAGGTTTTATTCCAGCTGTGACAAAGTTGTGGAATGATCTTCCTAATCGGGCAGTTGAATCAGAATTTCAAAAGTTCAAAGTTGCAGCAAATGTTTTTATGTTTTTATAGTTTATTATTATTATTATTATTACTATCCAAGCTACAACCCTAATTGGAAAAGCAAGATGCTATAAGCCTAGGGGCTCCAATAGGGAAAAATAGCCCAGTGAGGAAAGGAAATAAGGAAATAAATAAATGATCTATTTAAATGTTGTTACTGATATCAATGTATATTGTTTACCAATTCTCATAAATGTGTCTTATTCGACATTTCGCCATTTTTTCTACACCGAGCTGTTTTCCTTGTTGGAGCCCTTGGGCTTGTAGCATACAGTTTTCAAATTAGTGGTGTAGTTTGGCTGATAATAATAATAATAATAATAATAATAATAATAATAATAATAATAATATACATTTGTATATGTGTCTAAGTATATATGTATATATATATATATATATATATATATATATATATATATATATATATATATATATATATACATACATACATACATACATATATCTATATATGTATATATATATATATATACATATATATATATACACATATATATATTTATATATATATGTATATATATATAATATATATATATATATATATATATATATATATATATATATATATCTATATCTATATATATACATATATATATATATATATATATATATATATATATATATATATATATATATATATATATATATATATATATATATATATATATACATACATACATACACACATACATATATCTATATATGTATGTATGTATATCTATATATATATATATATATATATATATATATATATATATATATATATATATATATATATATATATATATATATATATATATATATATTATACATCTCTTAATATCTGGATTCTCTCTACTTTGGGATCAGAGCCCCAAGGGGGAATCAACTCAAAGATAATAGCTTCTGGTCTGCCAGGGAATCGAACCCGGGCACAAGAAACTGGGGTTCCATTGAATAATAATTATTATTATTATAAGCTAAGCTACAACCCTAGTTGGAAAAGAAGGCTGTTATAAATAAAAGGGCTCCAATAGGGGAAAATAGCCCAGTGAGGAAAGGAAATAAGGATATGAATAAACTAAAAAGAAGTAATGAACAATTAAAATAATATAGTATTAATATTAAAACGGATATTTCATATATAATTATAAAAACTTCAACAAAACAATAAGAGAAATAAGATAGAATGGTGGTGTGCCCGAGTGTACCCTCAAGCAAGAGAACTCTACCTCAAGACAGTGGAAGACCAAGGTACAGAGGTCATGGCACTACCCAAGACTAGAGAACAACGGTTTGATTTTGGAGTGTCCTTCTCCTAGAAGAGCTGCTCCAGTTCAGTCTAGTTCGAATAGCAAAAGAAATATGTTTACAGTGTCGACGAGCTTAAACCATAGAATAGACTGAGAGATAGAGATAGAGTTAGAGATAGAGATAGAGATCTTCTTAAAGTAGATGAACTAAATAGTAGACCTGGAGTAGACACGTTAGACAATGCCAGAGTTAACGGGAGAGTCCTAAATCTACTCGGGATCATGTTTTTTTAAAGTCAATATTATTATTAATATTTTTAAATTAGGATAATAACAATATTATTATTAATATGCTGCCCCAAGTCTATACAACAAGCTCCCAGTAGACATCAGAAAGACAAGATATTATCAAGGCTTTCGAAAGGAAACTGGAGACTTTCTTGTTCTCTAAGTGCTTCTATAATGTGGATTTGACAATAAACTAGCAATAGGAGGTGGGAATGACTGAATGACTTGGAATATATAATATAAAATGACTAAACAGAGCAAGATTTTCCAGCAGTATAGGACCAAAAAGGCAGCCCTTAATCTCTCTCTCTCTCTCTCTCTCTCTCTCTCTCTCTCTCTCTCTCTCTCTCTCTCTCATTATATATTAACCACATTAGCCTTTTTTCATATCCATAATATTTATCCCACTTCCAGTAACTCTTCATTTCATTCTCTCTCTCTCTCTCTCTCTCTCTCTCTCTCTCTCTCTCTCTCTCTCTCTCTCTCTCTCTCATAATATATATATATATATATATATATCAAAGAGTATATTTTCTTAAATCATTTGACTGACCAGACATACTCATGGATCCTTCTCTCTGGTTACGGCTCATTTCCCTTTGCCTACACATACACCGAATAGTCTGGCCTATTCTTTCCACATTCTCCTCTGGCCTCATACACCTGACAACACTGAGATTACCAAACAATTCTTCATCCAAAGGGGTTAACTACTGCACTGTAATTGTTCAGTGGCCACTTCCCGCTTGGTAAATGTAGAAGAGACTCTTTAGCTATGGTAAGCAGCTCTTCTAGGAGAAGGACACTCCAAAATAAAACCATTGTTCCTTAGTCTTGGGTAGTGTCATAGCCTCTGCACCATGGTCTTTTACTGTCTTCAGGGTACACTCGGGCACACTATTCTATGTTTCCTTATTTCCTTACCTCACTGGGCTATTTTCCCTGTTGGAGCCCTTATAGCATTCTGCTTTTCCAACTAGGGTTGTAGCTAAGGTAATAATAATAATAATAATAATAATAATAATAATAATAATAATAATAATAACAACAACAACAACAACAATGATAATAATAATAATAATAATAATAATAATAATGATAATAATAATAATAACATTATTATTATAATTATTATCATTATTATTATTGTTGTTATTATTATTAATAATAATAATATTATTATTATTATTAGTATTATCATTATTATTATTATTATTATTATTATTATTATTATTATTATTATTGTTAATAATAATAATAATAATATTATTATTATTATTAGTATTATCATTATTATTATTATTATTATTATTATTGTTAATAATAATAATAATGTTATTATTATTATTATTATTATTATTATTATTATTATTATTATTATTATTATTATTATTATTATTATTGTTAATTATAATGATAATAATAATAACAATAACATTATTATTAATAATAATAATAATAATAATAATAATAATAATAATAATAATAATAATAATAAAAATAATAATAATAATAATAATAAATTATATCATAGTAATTTGGTCATAAAAAACATCTATAATTGCTCGTTTAATAATAACATTTTCTGCATCTATCTTAAGACCACAAGAAATTGAATATATCAAATATATTTACTGGGGGCAAGTAGACGGTCTAAAAACGGATAGTTCAGGCTTACGGGAGCAAGGTACGTGTATGTGTAAACACCAGCTTAAGATATACATTGATAAAAACATCGTAAAAGAAAAATATCGAATATATAAATCTTTTTCCTTCGCTGATAACTTCAGTCTAGTTCGAATAGAGGATAATAACATTATTATTATTATTATTATTATTATTATTATTATTATTATTATTATTATTATTATTATTATTCTTAATGTCAATATATTATCTGTGTTTCTTATTATATGTCCTGCTCATGTCCATTTCAAAAATAATAGATTCATATTTTCATTTCTTTTAATTTTAATTTTCTATTATAATTATATATTCCCTTATTCAATAAACGAATTATATTTCTTTCATGTGAGTGTGTTTTAAAAGGTCGAATATATTTAATGCACAAACACACACACATACACACACACACACACACACACACACACACACACATATATATATATATATATATATATATATATATATATATATATATATATATATATATATATATATATATACTATATATATGTATATATATTTATATATGTACACATATATAATAATAATAATAATAATAATAATAATAATAATAATAATAATAACAGTATATACATCATTATTATTATCATATATACAGTATATATATATATATATATATATATATATATATATATATATATATATATATATATATATATATATATATATATACATATATATATATATATATATATATATATATATATATATATATATATATATATATATATATATATAAATATATGTACACATATGATATACATATAATGATAATAATAATAATAATAATAATAATAATAATAATAATAATAATAATAATATATACATCATTATCATCATCATAATTATTATTATTATTATTATTATTATTATTATTATTATTATTATTATTATTATTATTATTATTATTATTATTACTTCATACATATATAGATACCTATAAAATATCATTAATAATAATAATAACAATAATAATAATAACAAAACAGAGAGAGAGAGAGAGAGAGAGAGAGAGAGAGAGAGAGAGAGAGAGAGAGAGAGAGAGAGAGAGAGAGAGAGAGAGAGAGAGAGAATTATAGATCGCTTGAAAACGTACTAGTGAATTTAATCAATATTTTGTAAGGGTGTTGGAGGCCGACGGGAAGGGCTAACTCCAGAATTCACTACATGCTTCTGTTTTTCTTGTTCTTGTGAATGTATTAATTGTGGTGTTTAAGATGTTTTTAAGATTGTTAAATGTTTTTGAATGTTCAAATGTTTGTATATAGTTTATTTATTCCCTTATTTCCTTTCCTCACTGGGCTATTTTTCTCTGTTGGAGCCCTTGGGCTTATAGCATCCTGCTTTTCCAACTAGGGTTGTAAATTAGCTAATAATAATAATAATAATAATAATAATAATAATAATAATAGTAGTAGCACTAATACTAGCATTTTCCTAATACTATTAATAGCACATTAATAACTAGGTTGGTACTGTTATTAGACTGCTATTACAACTAGGCTGGTACTGTTATTAGACTGCTATTACAACTAGGCTGGTACTGTTATTAGACTGCTATTACGATTAAAAATGCTATCAACTCAATCTTTATAAGTGAAACACTGTTACTAGCATGACTGCTAATAGCTAAGTATTAATGCTTAATCCGCTGCTACTAGCCTAAGATCTTCACTAGCAAGATCTTCACTAGCCAAGAACTGGTCTCTAAACCAAAGCCATAAGCCTAGTATCATTAATAGCAACACTACTAGTAGGCTGATATCAATAGCCTATTGCCTACTACTAGCCTAGGCTGGTGCTATTATTAGTACATATGCTACTAGCCCATAGCTGTTCCTAGTCCCACTGCTACTGGACTAGTAATATTAGCCTAGTATCATCACTAACACCACTACTAGTAGGCTGATATCACTAGCCTATTGCCTATTACTAGCCTAGGCTGGTGCTATTATTAGTACATATGCTACTAGCCCATAGCTGTTACTAGTATCATTACTAACACCACTACTAGTAGGCTGATATCACTAGCATATTGCCTATTACTAGCCTAGGCTGGTGCTATTATTAGTACATATGCTACTAGCCCATAGCTGTTCCTAGTATTATTACTAACACCATTGTCACATTTCTAATGCATTAATAGCATAGTACTATCAATATATCTGCTGACGCTAGCCAGTGCTATTAAAACAGCTTCCACTAGCCGGTGGCTAGCACTAGTAGCCTACTATGGCAACTAGTTTTGTCTTGTAATAATAATAATAATAATAATAATAATAATAATAATAATAATAATAATAATAATAATAATAATGCAGTCTTGAGTTTTCCTATTAAAATGGCAGTAGGCCTATTCTTGTCTTAAGTTATCCTGTTAAAATGGCAGTAGGCCTATTCTTGTCTTGAGTTATCCTGTTAAAATGGCTGTAGGTCTACTGCAATCTTGAGTTATCCTATTAAAATGACAGTAGGCCTATTCTTGTCTTAAGTTATCCTGTTAAAATGGCAGTTGGTCTACTGCAATCTTGAGTTATCCTATTAAAAGGGCAGTAGGCCTATTCTTGTCTTAAGTTATCCTGTTAAAATGGCTGTAGGTCTACTGCAATCTTGAGTTATCCAATTAAAATGACAGTAGGCCTATTCTTGTCTTAAGTTATCCTGTTAAAATGGCAGTTGGTCTACTGCAATCTTGAGTTATCCTATTAAAATGGCAGTAGGCCTATTCTTGTCTTAAGTTATCCTGTTAAAATGGCTGTAGGTCTACTGCAATCTTGAGTTATCCTATTAAAATGGCAGTAGGCCTATTCTTGTCTTAAGTTATCCTGTTAAAATGGCAGTAGGTCTACTGCAATCTTGAGTTATCCCATTAAAATAGCAGTAGGCCTATTCTTGTCTTGAGTTTTCCTGTTAAAATAGCAGTAGGCCTATTCTTGTCTTAAGTTATCCTGTTAAAATGGCAGTAGATCTACTGCAATCTTGAGTTATCCTATTAAAATGTCAGTAGGCCTACTCCACCCTAGAGTTATCCTATTAAAATAGCAGTAGGCCTATTCTTGCCTTGAGTTATCCTCTTAAAATGGCAGTAGGTCTACTGCAATCTTGAGTTATCCTATTAAAATGTCAGTAGGCCTATTCTCGTCTTAAGTTATCCTGTTAAAATGGCAGTAGGTCTACTGCAATCTTGAGTTATCCTATTAAAATGGCAGTAGGCTTACTCCACCCTAGAGTTATCCCATTAAAATAGCAGTAGGCCTATTCTTGTCTTGAGTTATCCAGTTAAAATGGCAGTAGGTCTACTCCACCCTAGAGTTATCCTATTAAAATGGCAGTAGGCCTACTCCACCCTAGAGTTATCTTATTAAAATGGCAGTAGGCCTATTCTCGTCTTAAGTTATCCTGTTAAAATGGCAGTAGGTCTACTGCAATCTTGAGTTATCCTATTAAAATGGCAGTAGGCCTACTGCAATCTTGAGTTATCCTATTAAAAGGGCAGTAGGTCTACTGCAATCTTGAGTTATCCTATTAAAATGGCAGTAGGTCTACTGCAATCTTGAGTTATCCTAATAAAAGGGCAGTAGGTCTACTGCAATCTTGAGTTATCCTATTAAAATGGCAGTAGGTCTACTGCAATCTTGAGTTATCCTAATAAAAGGGCAGTAGGTCTACTGCAATCTTGAGTTATCCTATTAAAAGGGCAGTAGGTCTACTGCAATCTTGAGTTATCCTAATAAAATGACAGTAGGTCTACTGCAATCTTGAGTTATCCTATTAAAATGGCAGTAGGTCTACTGCAATCTTGAGTTATCCTAATAAAAGGGCAGTAGGTCTACTGCAATCTTGAGTTATCCTAATAAAAGGGCAGTAGGTCTACTGCAATCTTGAGTTATCCTATTAAAATGGCAGTAGGCCTACTGCAATCTTGAGTTATCCTATTAAAAGGGCAGTAGGTCTACTGCAATCTTGAGTTATCCTATTAAAAGGGCAGTAGGTCTACTGCAATCTTGAGTTATCCTATTAAAAGGGCAGTAGGCCTACTGCAATCTTGAGTTATCCTATTAAAAGGGCAGTAGGTCTACTGCAATCTTGAGTTATCCTATTAAAAGGGCAGTAGGCCTACTGCAATCTTGAGTTATCCTATTAAAATGGCAGTAGGCCTACTGCAATCTTGAGTTATCCTATTAAAAGGGCAGTAGGTCTACTGCAATCTTGAGTTATCCTATTAAAATGGCAGTAGGCCTACTGCAATCTTGAGTTATCCTATTAAAAGGGCAGTAGGTCTACTGCAATCTTGAGTTATCCTATTAAAAGGGCAGTAGGCCTACTGCAATCTTGAGTTATCCTATTAAAAGGGCAGTAGGTCTACTGCAATCTTGAGTTATCCTATTAAAATGGCAGTAGGTCTACTGCAATCTTGAGTTATCCTAATAAAATGGCAGTAGGCCTACTGCAATCTTGAGTTATCCTATTAAAAGGGCAGTAGGTCTACTGCAATCTTGAGTTATCCTATTAAAAGGGCAGTAGGCCTACTGCAATCTTGAGTTATCCTATTAAAAGGGCAGTAGGCCTACTGCAATCTTGAGTTATCCTATTAAAAGGGCAGTAGGTCTACTGCAATCTTGAGTTATCCTATTAAAAGGGCAGTAGGCCTACTGCAATCTTGAGTTATCCTATTAAAAGGGCAGTAGGTCTACTGCAATCTTGAGTTATCCTATTAAAAGGGCAGTAGGCCTACTGCAATCTTGAGTTATCCTATTAAAAGGGCAGTAGGTCTACTGCAATCTTGAGTTATCCTGTTAAAATGGCAGTAGGCCTATTCTTGTCTTAAGTTATCCTCTTAAAATGACAGTAGGTCTACTGCAATCTTGAGTTATCCTATTAAAATGGCAGTAGGTCTACTGCAATCTTGAGTTATCCTGTTAAAATGGCAGTAGGCCTATTCTTGTCTTAAGTTATCCTCTTAAAATGACAGTAGGTCTACTGCAGTCTGGAGTTATCCTATTAAAATGGCAGTAGGTCTACTGCAATCTTGAGTTATCCTGTTAAAATGGCAGTAGGCCTATTCTTGTCTTAAGTTATCCTCTTAAAATGACAGTAGGTCTACTGCAGTCTGGAGTTATCCTATTAAAATGGCAGTAGGTCTACTGCAATCTTGAGTTATCCTATTAAAATGGCAGTACTGTACTCTCTCTCTCTCTCTCTCTCTCTCTCTCTCTCTCTCATTGATCTAATCGAGTGTTTCTACGATTTTAGTAATCGAATTATATGTAAAAATCCCCTAGACTCTCTCTCTCTCTCTCTCTCTCTCTCTCTCTCTCTCTCTCTCTCTCTCTCTCTCTCTCTCTCTCTCTCTCTCTCTCACAGAAATCAAACACTTGGGTTTGAAGTGTTCAGTGATGTTGCTGTTTTAAGTGTTGCAAATATCGGCCGTCTAAAATGATTTCAATAGTAGCAAGATCTGTTATTTCTCCGTCTATTTCTATCGTCTACGAATAGACGGGATGGAATAATGATGATTAAAGTTGTATATAATTCAATAATTATAAAATTTTTTATCTAATTTAAATAATTTATTCAAATATTTAAAAAAAAAAAATATTTTTTTACGGTGCGCGTGTTGGGAATTAGTCTACACTCCCCCACCACCCCCCCCCCCCCCGCGCTCCTCCCAGGGGGGGGATCTCCGCAACCCCCTACCCCCCCATCCCGCTCATATACCCCCACCTCCTCCAGTAAACACAGTCAGTCCATCGCCAGCCACGGTTAGGCAAACACGCGTCCTGGCAATCGTCTGACCCTTTATAAAGCTCCTATTGGCAATCTATAGATTTCCGTTGCCTATTTAGATTATATAAAAGGGCGAAGATTAACTATATATATTCAGTGCTTACGAAGGAGTGATACGAGAAGCATCGTTGTAGAGGGTTTGGTTTTCCAGACTCGCTGGAAGAGGTTTTCCAGATTCGCTGGAAGAAGGAGGAAAAAGGGTGTGTTTGTGTGTGTGCGTTTCTGTATATACGAGTGTATTTTTCATTCGGTGTGTGTATATCTGACATACACATATACACGGTGTATTCAAGAGCAGTGTTTATTATATATATTGGAAAAAAAGAGGAAATTTTGACGTATTTAAGTGAAATATGATTTGAGTTTTAACGGATTTTGGAATTCTCGACTCAAATTTTGAGTTGGATAAGAAAATTCAATTTGTGAATTGAATAGAAATCTATTGAAATTATTCCAGGCCACATGAGCTCCATAGATAGATAGATAGATAGATAAATAGATAGTACAGAGGCCTATCTATTATTATTTTCATTTAAACGAAGTAGACATGTGGGATTTCGACTCCTGGCCACTTACAGAACCAAAGGTCGATCCTTCGAAGCCAGCCTATGATGGCAGCGTCCTCCTGCTGCTGGGGCGGCCCTTCTAGTGTCCTCCTCCTTGTCCGTCGGTGCATGTTCTGAAAGGGCGTGGGCGCAGTTCATGTCCCTCACAGCCCAGGAGGTGGTGGAGCGCGCGGGCGTGGAGTTATCGAAGTGTATCACGGGGTTAGGTCTCCGGTCTCGAAGCAAAGACAGGGAGGCGAGAGGGGACTCTGCTACTGCAGGAGGCTGCGCTGGTGGCAGTACCTCCTCCGGCGGTAGTGGAGGAGGAGGAGGGTCTATAGCAGCTGGAGGAGGAGGAGGAGGAGGAGGAGGAGGGGGAGGAACAGGATCTGGGGCTCTAGACCCGAAAATGGGGTCGGTTCGGAGACCCGGGGTCATGGAAAA
>NW_027169203.1:0-5000 GCF_036898095.1 Palaemon carinicauda | reverse complement strand
GGACTCAAAATCTGAACATTTCATCCTAATCTGGACTCAAATTTGAATTTATTTAAAACGTTTCATCTAAATCTGGACTCAAAATCTGAACGTTTCATCTTAATCTGGACTCAAATCTGAGCGTTCAGTTTCAAAACGTTTCATTCAAATCTGGACTCAAAATCTGAACATTTCATCCTAATCTGGACTCAAATTTGAATTTATTTAAAACGTTTCATCTAAATCTGGACTCAAAATCTGAACGTTTTATCTTAATCTGGACTCAAATCTGAGCGTTCAGTTTCAAAACGTTTCATTCAAATCTGGACTCAAAATCTGAACATTTCATCCTAATCTGGACTCAAATTTGAATTTTTTTAAAACGTTTCATCTAAATCTGGACTCAAAATCTGAACGTTTTATCTTAATCTGGACTCAAATCTGAGCGTTCAGTTTCAAAACGTTTCATTCAAATCTGGACTCAAAATCTGAACGTTTCATCTTAATCTGGACTCAAATTTGAATTTATTTAAAACGTTTCATCTAAATCTGGACTCAAAATCTGAACGTTTCATCCTAATCTGGACTCAAATTTGAATTTTTTAAAACGTTTCATCTAAATCTGGACTCAAAATCTGAACGTTTTATCTTAATCTGGACTCAAATCTGAGCGTTCAGTTTCAAAACGTTTCATTCAAATCTGGACTCAAAATCTGAACATTTCATCCTAATCTGGACTCAAATTTGAATTTATTTAAAACGTTTCATCTAAATCTGGACTCAAAATCTGAACGTTTTATCTTAATCTGGACTCAAATCTGAGCGTTCAGTTTCAAAACGTTTCATTCAAATCTGGACTCAAAATCTGAACATTTCATCCTAATCTGGACTCAAATTTGAATTTATTTAAAACGTTTCATCTAAATCTGGACTCAAAATCTGAACGTTTTATCTTAATCTGGACTCAAATCTGAGCGTTCAGTTTCAAAACGTTTCATTCAAATCTGGACTCAAAATCTGAACATTTCATCCTAATCTGGACTCAAATTTGAATTTTTTTAAAACGTTTCATCTAAATCTGGACTCAAAATCTGAACGTTTTATCTTAATCTGGACTCAAATCTGAGCGTTCAGTTTCAAAACGTTTCATTCAAATCTGGACTCAAAATCTGAACATTTCATCCTAATCTGGACTCAAATTTGAATTTATTTAAAACGTTTCATCTAAATCTGGACTCAAAATCTGAACGTTTCATCTTAATCTGGACTCAAATCTGAGCGTTCAGTTTCAAAACGTTTCATTCAAATCTGGACTCAAAATCTGAACATTTCATCCTAATCTGGACTCAAATTTGAATTTATTTAAAACGTTTCATCTAAATCTGGACTCAAAATCTGAACGTTTCATCCTAATCTGGACTCAAATTTGAATTTTTTAAAACGTTTCATTCAAATCTGGACTCAAATTTGAATTTTTTTTTCAAAACGTTTCATTCAAATCTGGACTCAAAATCTGAACGTTTCATCCTAATCTGGACTCAAATATGAACGTTTCATTTCAAAACGTTTCGTCCAAATCTGGACTCAAATCTGAGCGTTCAGTTTCAAAAGGTTTCATTCAAATCTGGACTCAAATCTGAGCGTTCAGTTTCAAAACGTTTCATTCAAATCTGGACTCAAATATGAGCGTTCAGTTTCAAAATGTTTCATTCAAATCTGGACTCAAATATGAACGTTCAGTTTCAAAACGTTTCATCCAAATTCGAATGTCCCTCGTCCCATACCTGAACGAAACCATCCAACATCGATCGATTTCAAAAGGACACTCTCCCCCCCCTCTCTCTCTCTCTCTCTCTCTCTCTCTCTCTCTCTCTCTCTCTCTCTCTCTCTCTCTCAATTTTATACGGTACGAATTTTAATACATAAATGTATCACCTCTCTCTCTCTCTCTCTCTCTCTCTCTCTCTCTCTCTCTCTCTCTCTGCAGGCAAATTCAATTTATTACAGGTCGCACCGACCTGATATTGCAGGTCCTGCTCCATACTGGGGCGAGAGAGTGTTTACAGGTCACACGCAGCGTTGCCAACGGCATTTGTTTGGGTTCCGTCAACCGCTTCTGACGAACAGTGTTGCAAATGTTGGTTTTTGGATTCGCACTTCTATGGCTGGGTGGATTTTAGTGCTTCGAAAAGGGTGTTGATATTATTATTATTATTATTATTACTATTATTATTATTATTTTTATTATTATCATTATTATTATTATTATTGTTATTTATATTCCTGTTATTATTGTTATTATTAATATTACTATTATTATTATTTCTATTAATATTAATATTATTTTTATTATTATTATTACTATTATAATTATTATTATTATAATTATTATTATTGTTATTATTATTACTATTGATAGTATTATTAATATTATTATTATCATTATTATTATTATTATCATTATTATTATTATTATTACTATTGTTATTATTATTAATATTATTATTATCATTATTATTATTATTATTATTAATATTATTGTTATCATCATTATTATTATTGTTATTATTATTATTATTATCATTATTATTATCATTATTAGTGTTATCATTATTATTATTATTATTATAACTATTGTTATTATTACTATTATTATTATAATAATTATCATTATTATTATTATTATTATTATTATTATTATTAACGTGGTAAAAGGGGATCGCCTTGACCAGCGAAGCTGTAATGGTCAAGGCCACCCATACTAGGTTGGTTTGCTGTGAGCGATCAGACGAAAGTCTCCCACCATCACCAGTGCGGCCAGCGTGGTGATGAAAACTGGCCAAACCCCAAACATGAACAAGGAAATGTCTGAGGCCTTTATAGGTAGTAGGTTGGCCATGGCATCAGCCACCCGTTGAGATACTACTGCTAGAGAGTTATTGGATCCTTTGACTGGCTAGATGGTACTATATTGGATCCCTCTCTCCGGTTACGGCTCATTTTTTCTTTACCTACCAAATAATTCTTGTTCGTGGCTACTTTCCTCTTGGTAAGGGTAGAAGAGAGACTTTAGCTATGGTAAGCAGCTCTTCTAGGAGAAGGACACTCCAAAATGAAACCATTGTTCACTATTCTTGAGTAGTGCCATAGCCTCTGTACCATGATCTACCACTCTCTTGGGTTAGAGTTCTCTTGCTTGAGGGTACACTCGGGTCCACTATTCTATCTTACTTCTCCTATTCTTTTTTTTATACTTGTATAGTTTATATATGAGATATATAATTTAATGCTACTGTTCTTAAAATATTTCATTTTAATTGTTCATTACTACTTTTGTATTTATTTATTTCCATGTTTCCTTTCCTCACTGGGCTATTTTTCCCTGTTGGAGCCCTTGGTATTATAGCATCCTGGTTTTCCAACTAGGGTGTAGCTTAGCTTGTAATAATAATGATAATAATAATAGTGGACTAGAAACGGCTTCATTTGCTGTAGTATATATATATATATATATATATATATATATACATATATATATATATATAAATATATATATATATATATATATATATATATATATATATATTATATATATATATATACTGTATATATCTATATCTATCTATATATATATATATATATATATATATATATATATATATATATATATCTATATCTATCTATGTATCTATATATATATATATATATATATATATATATATATCTATATATATATATATATACATATATATATATATATTCAAATAAGCCATATATATTTTGATATATTAATGTCTATTCTCTTAACGATCGGGATCAGAGCCCCAGGCGAAATCTCACAAAGACAAGAGCTTGGCTCCGGCCGGGAATCGAACCCTGGTCGGCAAGCTTATATAGACAGTGACTAACCCATTCGGCCGAATGGGTTAGTCACTGTCTATATAAGCTTGCCGACCAGGGGTTCGATTCCCGCCGGAGCCAAGCTCTTGTCTTTGTGAGATTTCGCCTGGGGCTCTGATCCCGAGGTCGTTAAGAGAATCCAGACATTAATATATCAAAATATATATGGCTTATTTGAATATGAAAAACACGTAAAAATGTGCAAAATTTATCATATATATATATATATATATATATATATATATATATATATATATATATATTTAGATATATATATATATAAATATATATATATATATATATATATATATATAGATATATATATAGATATATATAGATATATATATATATATATATATATATATATATATACATATATATATATATATATTTATCTATATATATATATATATATATATATAAATATATATATATATATATATATATATATATATATATATATATATATATATATCTATCTATATATATATATATATATATATATATATATATTTATACTGTATATATATATATATATTATATATATATATATATATATTTATACTGTATATATATATATATATATTTATATATATATATATATATATATTTATACTGTATATATATATATATATATATATATATATATATATATATATATATATATATATATATATATATATATATAGCCTATATATAATACCATTCATGGTATTTAGGAGTGAAGTCGCAAGCCCTAACTGGCCTGAGAGAGAGAGAGAGAGAGAGAGAGAGAGAGAGGAGAGAGAGAGAGAGAGAGAGAGGAGAGAGAGAGAGAGAGAGAGAGAGAGAATATGAGCTTTTGATGCATCGTCTATCAAGGTCTATTATCCTGTGGGTGTGTGGGAAAGCGCTTGCTTTTGTGGGTGTGGGAGAGGTGGGTTAGTGGTGGCCGAATGTTCGCCGTATCTGTGGGTGTGTGGGTAAGTGGGAAGGAGGTAGGGCGTGGGAGAGGCTCTCTCTCTCTCTCTCTCTCTCTCTGCTGGTTTGCTTAAGGGTACAAAGAGAGGCTGTGGGAAAGATAATGGAGAGAGAGAGAGAGAGAGAGAGAGAGAGTATTCTATGTTGTTTTGTAATATTTA
>NW_027169202.1:42500-43641 GCF_036898095.1 Palaemon carinicauda | reverse complement strand
AATCGTTCTACCAAAGAGCAAATAGAGACTACGCGGCTGGACTAAAAATTCTTTGAGACATCCAAAATCCTTGTAACTCCTTGTAAGTCTCTCTCTCTCTCTCTCTCTCTCCTCTCTCTCTCTCTCCTCTCTCTCTCTCTTCTCTCTCTCTCTCTCTTCTTTCCACGAGAAAAATTAGCCATCAAATTTTTTAAAAATATCGCAATTATTCGCGAGATTTTCCATTTATATTAGGCTGTGGAAAAGGGTTTCCAGAACTGTATAAATTAGCAAAAAATGAAGACTTTAAAGTATATCTAAATCCACGTAAATATGTATTAACAATTCATTGACGTTTTGGGGGGAATTCAGGATTATCGAACTATTTGATGGCATTGTCTCTAATTACACTCAAATGCTTTCCTTGTTCCAATATAAATGAACACTTAATGGATATTATTATTCCTCCCTTCATATGAAAGACAGAGAAAACGTTCATAAAAATCTCTCTCTTCCTATTGATAGATTAACCTTAATCTCTCTTACATGTCTTCTGTGTTGTTGAACTGAGTGACCATGAAAAACAAAAGGCTTACCAATATGAACATCTTTTATTCAGTACAGTAACATCAATGCTTGTCACATAGATAAATTAATATCCTACGAACAATAGCTGGAGTGCTTAGCCGATTTGAAACGTGAGGTAACTTACTAGAGAAAATAATACCAACAATTTGAGGGACACAGGAATCCCAAAAGCTCATATCTCGTCCAAACCTTGAAGAACGAAATAGGTGGTGACCATGAAGGAAGTAACAAGTAAAACGATGCTTAACAAATAGCCATTAGAATTCGGTTTTTTATGTTGAATAGACTAACATACGTCTTTTTAATTCTTATAACTCATTTATGAAAGATCTATTTTAATGTTGTTATCGTTCTTAAGATATGTTATCTTAATATTAGAGTTCATTACTTCTCTTATAGTTTATTTCCTTTTCTTACTTGTCTATTCTCTCTGTTTAAACCTTAATCTTATATTGGTCAGGATAACCCATAAGTTGTATGCATATATATATATATATATATATATATATATATATATATATATATAATATATATATATATATATATATATATATATATATATATACTGTATATA